>NC_074690.1:3707023-3777023 GCF_029448725.1 Salvelinus fontinalis
TCTAACAACCTAGTCCTGTAATATCCAGTCTAAACAACCTAGTCCTGTAATATCCAGTCTAAACAACCTAGTCCTGTAATATCCAGTCTAAACAACCTAGTCCTGTAATATCCAGTCTAACAACCTAGTCCTGTAATATCCAGTCTAAACAACCTAGTCCTGTAATATCCAGTCTAACAACCTAGTCCTGTAATATCCAGTCTAAACAACCTAGTCCTGTAATATCCAGTCTAAACAACCTAGTCCTGTAATATCCAGTCTAAACAACCTAGTCCTGTAATATCCAGTCTAACAACCTAGTCCTGTAATATCCAGTCTAAACAACCTAGTCCTGTAATATCCAGTCTAACAATAATGAAGGAGCGAAAACAGATTTTTAGACATTTTAGCAAATGTATTACAAATAAAAAAGACTGAAATACCTTATTTACATAGGTATTCAGACACTTTGGTATGAGACTCAACATTGAGCTCAGGTGCATCCTGTTTCCATTGATCATTCTTGAGATGTTTCTACAAATGTACTGAATTGTGTCGAGGCACAGATCTGGGGAAGGGTACCAGCAAACGTCTGCAGCATTGAAAGCCCCCAAGACCACAGTGACCTCCATCATTCTTAAATGGAAGAAGTGTGGAACCACCAAGACTCTTCCTAGAGCTGACCGCCCGGCCAAACTGAGCAATCGGGGGAGAAGGGCCTTGGTCAGGGAGGTGACCAAGAACCTGATGGTCACTCTGACAGAGCTCTAGAGTTCCTCTGTGGAGATGGGAGAACCTTCCAGAAGGACAACCATCTCTGCAGCACTCCACAAATCAGGCCTTTATGGTAGAGTGGCCAGACATAAGCCGCTCCTCAGTAAAAGGCACGTGACAGCCCGCTTGGAGTTTGCCAAAAGGCACCTAAAGGACTCTCAGACCATGAGAAACAAGATTTTCTGGTCTGAAGAAACTAAGATTGACCTCTTTGGCCTGAATGCCAAGCGTCACGTCTGGTTGAAACCTGGCACCATCCCTACGGTGAAGCATGGTGGTGGCAGAATCATGCTGTGGGGCTGTTTTTCAGCGGCAGGGATTGGGAGACTAGTCAGGATTGAGGGAAAGATGAACAGAGCAAAGTCCAGAGAGATCCTTGATGAAAACTTGCTCCTGAGCACTCAGGACCTCAGAATGGGGTGAAGGACCCTAAGCACACAGTCAAGAAAACGCAGGAGTGGCCTCGGGACAAGTCTCTGAATGTCCTTGATTGGCCCAACCAGAGCCCGGACTTGAATCTCTGGAGAGACCTGAAAATAGCTGTGCAGCGAGGCTCCTCATCCAACCCGACAGAGCTTTAGAAGATCTGCAGAGAAGAAATGGGAAAAACTCCCCAAATACAAGTGAAGACAAGAAGACATTATGTGGTATTGTGTATAGATTGATGAGGGGAAATAAAAAAAATAAAAATCAATTTTAGAATATAACTGTAACGTAACTAAAAGGTCAAGGGGTCTGAATACTTTCCAAATGCACTGTAAGTGCCTTTGAACGGGGTATAGTAGTAGGTGCAACTCAATATTAGGAAGGTGTTCTTAATGTTTTGTCCAACTCAGTGTACGTTCAGTCGGAATATAATGTTTTCATTCACTACAGTATTATCATAATGCTATACAGCTTTTAACCTCCTTTTTGTGCTCAGATCCTTTCTAGTGGTCTACCGATACTGGAATCACTTAAAACATTTTAACCAAAACGGTACATTTATGTTTTTTTCAACACATTGCTTGGGACAAGATCACCCTTAGTGAAGTTGACAACAACCGGATGTAGCTGGTTTCCAAGGTTACGGCTAATTCCACCTAGCTTCCTTTTCCTCTAACCCCCCCCCCCTACTAACCCCCAGTACTATCGGGTCAGCGCTACTCCCAATGGTCACGGCAATGCTAACTACAATACTAACAGTGTCCAACTGAATGGGTGGTGAGTGGAGACTGAGGCAGAGTGATAGGAGTCAAAAGGAGTCAGATAAGCCCTTTCCAGTATAGAGAAGAAACAAAGAAGCACAATAGTGTATACTGAACTAGGGGAAAATACAGTAGAATACAGTAAAATACAATAGAATGCAGTAAAATACTGTAGAATACAATAGAATACAGTAATATACTGTAGAATACAATAGAATACAGTAAAATACTGTAGAATACAATAGAATACAGTAATATACTGTAGAATACAATAGAATACAGTAAAATACTGTAGAATACAATAGAATACAGTAATATACTGTAGAATACAATAGAATACAGTAAAATACCGTATGTGGAAAAAAGTAATTAAATATGAAACATTACTATAGTGTCAGTCAATGCTTTTTGATCTGACAAGAAAACACCAGCATGTGTTTTATTTTTTTATGATTATTTCTTAAATTGGGTTTATTTTGGTTTAAATATTGGTTGTCTGGGTCTGTAGCCCAATGGGTGGGCTAATAAACTAACAACAAATATAAACAACCAATCCAGTTAGAGTGTTAGTATTTAGACAAAAACACCAGCATTGAGGTGTAAACATGTAAATAAGAACACATTTTAAAAGTGAATTTAAAAAAATCGTAGTTAGTGTTTATGTAGGTTTTAATTATTATGTATTTCTAGGACTCTAGGAAAGAACATGCCCAACAGGTGACCAACAGGTGACCAACAGGTGACCGACAGGTGACCAACAGGTGACCAACAGGCGACCGACAGGCGACCGACAGGTGACCGACAGGTGACCGACAGGCGACCGACAGGCGACCGACAGGCGACCGACAGGCGACCGACAGGCGACCGACAGGTGACCGACAGGCGACCGACAGGCGACCGACAGGTGACCGACAGGTGACCGACAGGTGACCGACAGGTGACCGACAGGCGACCAACAGGTGACCAACAGGCGACCAACAGGCGACCAACAGGTGACCGACAGGTGACCGACAGGTGACCGACAGGTGACCGACAGGTGACCAACAGGTGACCAACAGGTGACCAACAGGTGACCGACAGGTGACCAACAGGTGACCAACAGGTGACCGACAGGCGACCTAAAAGCGAGCCTAATAAACACTAAGCGGTAAACGCAGTAGGTGTTATTATTTACCTCCAAACACCCCGACTGGTTCCTGTCTCCCTCCGCCTGTCGCCCCTCTCTCGTGTATCCTCCCTGTCCCTGGGCTGAGGACCCACCAGTCCCTCCAGACCCCAGCCTCTTCTCCTCCCTGAAGCTCTGCTCCAACAGCTTCTTGTTCAGCAGACGGGCTGCGTTCTCTGCCAGGGTGTATCCAGGCGGGGCAGACAGGTCCTGGCGTATACTGACCACCTCTGGTGTCCTCTCACCCCCTGTTCCCCCCGGCCCTCCCTGGGCCTCTACTATCAGCTGCACCGGGCTGGGAGAACGCCCGCGGACATTCCTCAGAAACTCTTGGACAGCTCCAAGGTATCTTGGGTCTTTGGGGTCTGAGGGGGGTAGACTGGGACCACCGGGTGCACCGGGAGGTGAGGGGTCAGGGGGAGCGGTTCGGGTGCGGCTGGGGGACTTGGTGAATTTGCACTGCGGGGGTTCGTAGACCACGGGGGTGTGGTCTATGATGTTGAAGAGACAAGACAGGCCGTCGTTGATGGTGGTGTGGACCGGAGAGTCCCTGGTGGTGGTGGAGCGAGCCCAGGCCGACTCAGAGGCACCCTTCTGGGGGGTGGTAGGGGTAGGGGCCCTGGGGCCGGCCGCGGAGCTTGAGGCCCCACCTGGGAGGTCAGCCTTCGATGATGTCGACAGCTTCCTCTGGAGCTTAGGAGAGCCATACTTAGGAGAACAACATGGACGCTCGAACTTGGACTGGACCACAGGAGAGTACTGTATCTTACGGATGTTTCTGGAGGGGGAGGAGATGGGTGTAGAGCTGCCTCCTTTAGGGGTGAGGCAGCGGTGGGGGGAGCTGGTGAGGGTGCGGAGGATGTCTGTTTGTAAGCCCACGCTGATGGTCTGAGTGGTCTGGGTTCCGCGAGTGGTGAAACCATTTGTCTGACACGCCGTATCTCGGAGCTGTGGAGTAAATTAAACAGACAAGTGAAACGTCTAAGTGACATGTGCAGGTGAGGAGAGGGTCCCCAAAGCTTAAACAGTATACTATAGAAACCTGGAAGACAGTATACTATAGAAACCTGAAAGACAGTATACTGTAGAAATCTGAAAGACAGTATACTGTAGAAACCTGAAAGACAGTATACTATAGAAACCTGGAAGACAGTATACTGTAGAAACCTGAAAGACAGTATACTATAGAAACCTGGAAGACAGTATACTGTAGAAACCTGAAAGACAGTATACTATAGAAACCTGAAAGACAGTATACTATAGAAACCTGAAAGACAGTATACTATAGAAACCTGAAAGACAGTATACTGTAGAAACTTCACAAAGATGAACAACAGACTAGATGGATGAACAACAGACTAGATGGATGAACAGCAGACAACAGACTAGATGGATGAACAACAGACTAGATGGATGAACAACAGACTAGATGGATGAACAACAGACTAGATGGATGAACAACAGACTAGATGGATGAACAACAGACTAGATGGATGAACAGCTAGACAACAGACTAGATGGATGAACAACAGACTAGATGGATGAACAGCTAGACAACAGACTAGATGGATGAACAACAGACTAGATGGATGAACAACAGACTAGATGGATGAACAACAGACTAGATGGATGAACAACAGACTAGATGGATGAACAACAGACTAGATGGATGAACAACAGACTAGATGGATGAACAACAGACTAGATGGATGAACAACAGACTAGAAGGATGAACAACAGACTAGAAGGATGAACAACAGACTAGATGGATGAACAACAGACTAGATGGATGAACAACAGACTAGATGGATGAACAACAGACTAGATGGATGAACAGCTAGACAACAGACTAGATGGATGAACAGCTAGACAACAGACTAGATGGATGAACAACAGACTAGATGGATGAACAACAGACTAGATGGATGAACAACAGACTAGATGGATGAACAACAGACTAGATGGATGAACAACAGACTAGATGGATGAACAACAGACTAGATGGATGAACAGCTAGACAACAGACTAGATGGATGAACAACAGACTAGATGGATGAACAACAGACTAGATGGATGAACAACAGACTAGATGGATGAACAACAGACTAGAAGGATGAACAACAGACTAGATGGATGAACAACAGACTAGATGGATGAACAACAGACTAGATGGATGAACAACAGACTAGATGGATGAACAGCTAGACAACAGACTAGATGGATGAACAGCTAGACAACAGACTAGATGGATGAACAACAGACTAGATGGATGAACAGCAGACTAGATGGATGAACAACAGACTAGATGGATGAACAACAGACTAGAAGGATGAACAACAGACTAGATGGATGAACAACAGACTAGATGGATGAACAACAGACTAGATGGATGAACAACAGACTAGATGGATGAACAACAGACTAGATGGATGAACAACAGACTAGATGGATGAACAACAGACTAGATGGATGAACAGCAGACTAGATGGATGAACAACAGACTAGATGGATGAACAACAGACTAGATGGATGAACAGCAGACAACAGACTAGATGGATGAACAGCAGACTAGATGGATGAACAACAGACTAGATGGATGAACAGCAGACTAGATGGATGAACAGCAGACTAGATGGATGAACAACAGACTAGATGGATGAACAACAGACTAGATGGATGAACAACAGACTAGATGGATGAACAACAGACTAGATGGATGAACAGCTAGACAACAGACTAGATGGATGAACAACAGACTAGATGGATGAACAACAGACTAGATGGATGAACAGCAGACTAGATGGATGAACAGCAGACTAGATGGATGAACAACAGACTAGATGGATGAACAGCAGACTAGATGGATGAACAGCAGACTAGATGGATGAACAACAGACTAGATGGATGAACAACAGACTAGATGGATGAACAACAGACTAGATGGATGAACAACAGACAACAGACTAGATGGATGAACAACAGACTAGATGGATGAACAACAGACTAGAAGGATGAACAACAGACTAGATGGATGAACAGCTAGACAACAGACTAGATGGATGAACAGCTAGACAACAGACTAGATGGATAAACAACAGACTAGATGGATGAACAGCAGACTAGATGGATGAACAGCAGACAACAGACTAGATGGATAAACAACAGACTAGATGGATGAACAACAGACTAGATGGATGAACAGCTAGACAACAGACTAGATGGATGAACAGCTAGACAACAGACTAGATGGATAAACAACAGACTAGATGGATGAACAGCAGACTAGATGGATGAACAGCAGACTAGATGGATGAACAACAGACTAGATGGATGAACAGCAGACAACAGACTAGATGGATGAACAACAGACTAGATGGATGAACAACAGACTAGATGGATGAACAGCAGACAACAGACTAGATGGATGAACAACAGACTAGATGGATGAACAACAGACTAGAAGGATGAACAACAGACTAGATGGATGAACAGCTAGACAACAGACTAGATGGATGAACAGCTAGACAACAGACTAGATGGATAAACAACAGACTAGATGGATGAACAGCAGACTAGATGGATGAACAGCAGACAACAGACTAGATGGATGAACAACAGACTAGATGGATGAACAACAGACTAGATGGATGAACAACAGACTAGATGGATGAACAACAGACTAGATGGATGAACAACAGACTAGATGGATGAACAGCTAGACAACAGACTAGATGGATAAACAACAGACTAGATGGATGAACAGCTAGACAACAGACTAGATGGATGAACAGCTAGACAACAGACTAGATGGATGAACAGCAGACTAGATGGATGAACAACAGACTAGATGGATGAACAACAGACTAGATGGATGAACAGCTAGACAACAGACTAGATGGATGAACAGCTAGACAACAGACTAGATGGATGAACAGCAGACTAGATGGATGAACAACAGACTAGATGGATGAACAGCTAGACAACAGACTAGATGGATGAACAACAGACTAGATGGATGAACAACAGACTAGATGGATGAACAACAGACTAGATGGATGAACAACAGACTAGATGGATGAACAACAGACTAGATGGATGAACAACAGACTAGATGGATGAACAACAGACTAGATGGATGAACAACAGACTAGATGGATGAACAGCTAGACAACAGACTAGATGGATGAACAACAGACTAGATGGATGAACAACAGACTAGATGGATGAACAGCAGACTAGATGGATGAACAGCAGACAACAGACTAGATGGATGAACAACAGACTAGATGGATGAACAACAGACTAGATGGATGAACAACAGACTAGATGGATGAACAACAGACTAGATGGATGAACAGCAGACAGCCGACTAGATGGATGAACAGCTAGACAACAGACTAGATGGATGAACAACAGACTAGATGGATGAACAACAGACTAGATGGATGAACAGCAGACTAGATGGATGAACAACAGACTAGATGGATGAACAGCAGACTAGATGGATGAACAACAGACTAGATGGATGAACAACAGACTAGATGGATGAACAACAGACTAGATGGATGAACAGCTAGACAACAGACTAGATGGATGAACAGCTAGACAACAGACTAGATGGATAAACAACAGACTAGATGGATGAACAGCAGACAACAGACTAGATGGATGAACAACAGGCAACAACAACAGATACAACGTCAACAGACCTGTCTCTGTTGCTCCAGGTGGTCCGAGGTGCCCGAGCGGTAGTTCCTTACGGAGAAGGCCACCTCCTTCATGTCATCACTGAGGTTCCGTGACAGCTGCAGCTCCAGAGACGAGGCGTACCCCACCGTGGGGATGGGACCCCCCACAGAGGGACCCCGCAGTCCCCCCCCACCCTCTAATAACTCCTTATGACAGAAAGGAGGCCACCTACCATCACCAAACACCTCGTCTGGACCTCCTACCCCCCCAATCCCGGAGGCACCCCCTACCTCACCAACACCCCCACCCCCTTGCCCCAAGGTTCCTTTGGGGTACAGGTAGTCTTGATCGGAGGGCCCGGGGGATCGGGTGGGGCTGTGGGAGACGTGGACCCCTGCTCCCCCTCCTATGTTACCCTCGTTGCCCCTGAGTGGGGAGCGCTGGTGATGGGGTGGGCAGGGGGGCTCGTGGCTGGATTGGGTGTTAGTGGTCAAAGTCACGCTGGTGGTTAGGGACCACGAGGCCGGCTGGAACGGTTCTGGAAGTCAGAGAGAGAATGTGGAACGATTAGAACTACAATTCTAACTAATACCGCCGTGGAACGTATTCTAGAACAGCCAATATCCCTCCCCTAAAAACACAGCTCTCTGGAACAATCCTGGGATAGCTTCTTTTTATTTTTTAAATTCTAAAATAAATGTATTCCTATGACTGAATTAAAAAGGAATGACTTAATGTAGATCCTTTCTAAGGACATGCAACTTAAAACGTTTCGTAACAAGACATTTTGATTTTAAATCTTTTTTTTTTTGACATCAGAGTAATCTTGAGGAAACTTTATATGAGTCAGAAAATTATACTAGAAAAAAATATATAAAACTACTGGAACCAAGACTTAAAATTAACTGATATTGGCACAAGATGGAAGGAATGTTGGAACATAACTAACGGAATTTACAGTTAATGAAAATCAGCTTAATCCAGCATAAACTAATGTATAGAATTTATTATACAAGAGATACAATTCCCAAATTCTACAGCCCAATGTCAGAGTCATGGCTTCAGTGTAAAACTAACAATGACTCAATAATCCTTCTGGGAATGCTATGACGTCATAAAGTTATGGGCGGAGTTAGAAAGCTGTCTGTCAGAAGTATTACAACGTAAATGTACTTTTTAAATCAGTTTGTCTGCATATTTTTCGACATGACATACGAGGGTGAGATACCTGATGGGTCGGACGACACTTTCACCGTCAATCATCTTGAGAAAAAAACGTAGACTTTAAAAAACAAACTGGAAATCGACCAATCCGCCGTTGTTAAGACAACGGAAAGGTAAAATGCTTTATTATCTAAATGAATGAAAGTGCTTGGGCCACGTAGAGAAACAAAATGATGCAGTTTGAGGCCAAGTGGAGGAGAGTGATGCGGGAGCTGGAGATGGGGGGTGGGGGGAGCAGGTGGGTCCGGGCAGTGGTGATGTTGTGGATGTTTGTGTGATGTTGTCGTTTGTATGTGTATGTTTTGTATTGTGAAAAAAATAAAAAATAAAGTTATAAAAAACGTAAATGGTGGTGGTAAAAACAGACAGCGTTAAACCATGAGCAACATCAGTACCTGAAGCGGGCCGTTCTGCCCAGGCCTCCATGGCTGTAGGGGTGTGGTGGCCTGGTGTCGGGGATGGGCCAGGGACAGGGAAGTCCCACCCTTTACTGTTGAACTCCTCAATGTACTTCAGGTCATCAGGTGACAGGGGAGGAGTCACGTCGTCACGGCCACGGTCACCGTGACGACTCCTGTCAGGCAGGAAGGGAGAGCTGTCCATCAGACGCTGGAAGTCACTCATAGAACAGACCGACTTAGCCCTGTGGAGGAGGAGAGAAACAATTACATTATCAGACGAGGAGAGAAGAGAAGAGGAGAGGAGAGGAGAGGAGAGGAGAGGAGAGGAGAGGAGAGGAAAGGAGAGAGTGCAGAGAGGATTCAGTACATCAGCATCACAGATCTACTGCTGCTTCCTGTCACTAGAAGGAAGACGCAGGTAAGGACATGGCATTAGAGATACACAGCACAGGGAGGACTGTCTCTGTTATATCTCTTGTCTAAACTACATGTTACAGCCTCTCTTCACAGGGCATAAAAACATCTAGTTTGCTCTCCATAAAGGCCAGTTAATGCGTTTCATTTCATTTCATCAGGGATCGCTATAAAATTATTCAATAATTAATCAGGCTGCAATGACTTGGATCACGTACCATTACGATCTTTCACAAAGAGCTATTCAACACAAACCACCAGGAAAAATCACAGAGCTGCTTCACAGAGCTGCATCACAGAGCTGCTTCACAGAGCTGCTTCAAAGAGCTGCTTCACAGAGCTGCTTCACAGAGCTGCTTCACAGAGCTGCTTCACAGAGCTGCTTCACAGAGCTGCTTCACAGAGCTGCTTCAACACGAACCACCAGGAAATATCACAGAGCTGCTTCACAGAGCTGCCTCACAGAGATGCTTCAAAGAGCTGCTTCACAGTGCTACTTCACAGAGCTGCTTCAAAGAGCTGCTTCAAAGAGCTGCTTCACAGAGATGCTTCAAAGAGCTGCTTCACAGAGCTGCTTCACAGAGCTGCTTCAACACAAACCACCAGGAAATATCACAAAGCTGCTTCAAAGAGCTGCTTCACAGAGCTGCTTCAACACAAACCACCAGGAAATATCACAGAGCTGCTTCACAGAGCTGCTTCAAAGGGCTGCTTCACAGAGCTGCTTCAACACAAACCACCAGGAAATATCACGTCTAACAGCAGTCATTTCTTTACCCATAGGATGTATCAGTACAGCAGACGTGTTTAAAATACAGTGAGTGGAGTTCAGAGACCACAACAGCCAAAAGCAGAAAGCACACCGATTGTAAATGATAAAATGGCAGCCTGTCTAGATAAGATAAGTGGAAACAATACCAGTAATAACAGAATTTGGATGAATCCAGGTAAGTCACATTTACATTAACAATAAGGATAGGTTGTCACAGTAACAATAAGGATAGGTTGTCACAGTAACAATAAGGATAGGTTGTCACAGTAACAATAAGGATAGGTTGTCACAGTAACAATAAGGATAGGTTGTCACAGTAACAATAAGGATAGGTTGTCACAGTAACAATAAGGATAGGTTGTCACAGTAACAATAAGGATAGGTTGTCACAGTAACAATAAGGATAGGTTGTCACAGTAACAATAAGGATAGGTTGTCACAGTAACATTAAGGATAGGTTGTCACAGTAACAATAAGGATAGGTTGTCACAGTAACAATAAGGATAGGTTGTCACAGTAACATTCAGGATAGGTTGTCACAGTAACAATAAGGATAGGTTGTCACAGTAACAATAAGGATAGGTTGTCACAGTAACAATAAGGATAGGTTGTCACAGTAACAATAAGGATAGGTTGCCACAGTAACAATAAGGATAGGTTGTCACAGTAACAATAAGGATAGGTTGCCACAGTAACAATAAGGATAGGTTGCCACAGTAACAATAAGGATAGGTTGCCACAGTAACAATAAGGATAGGTTGTCACAGTAACATTAAGGATAGGTTGCCACAGTAACAATAAGGATAGGTTGTCACAGTAACATTAAGGATAGGTTGCCACAGTAACAATAAGGATAGGTTGCCACAGTAACAATAAGGATAGGTTGTCACAGTAACATTAAGGATAGGTTGCCACAGTAACAATAAGGATAGGTTGTCACAGTAACAATAAGGATAGGTTGCCACAGTAACAATAAGGATAGGTTGCCACAGTAACAATAAGGATAGGTTGTCACAGTAACATTAAGGATAGGTTGCCACAGTAACAATAAGGATAGGTTGTCACAGTAACAATAAGGATAGGTTGCCACAGTAACAATAAGGATAGGTTGCCACAGTAACAATAAGGATAGGTTGTCACAGTAACATTAAGGATAGGTTGCCACAGTAACAATAAGGATAGGTTGCCACAGTAACAATAAGGATAGGTTGTCACAGTAACATTAAGGATAGGTTGCCACAGTAACAATAAGGATAGGTTGTCACAGTAACAATAAGGATAGGTTGCCACAGTAACAATAAGGATAGGTTGTCACAGTAACAATAAGGATAGGTTGCCACAGTAACAATAATGATAGGTTGCCACAGTAACAATAAGGATAGGTTGCCACAGTAACAATAAGGATAGGTTGTCACAGTAACAATAAGGATAGGTTGTCACAGTAACATTAAGGATAGGTTGCCACAGTAACAATAAGGATAGGTTGTCACAGTAACAATAAGGATAGGTTGCCACAGTAACAATAAGGATAGGTTGTCACAGTAACAATAAGGATAGGTTGTCACAGTAACATTCAGGATAGGTTGTCACAGTAACAATAAGGATAGGTTGTCACAGTAACAATAAGGATAGGTTGTCACAGTAACAATAAGGATAGGTTGTCACAGTAACAATAAGGATAGGTTGTCACAGTAACAATAAGGATAGGTTGTCACAGTAACAATAAGGATAGGTTGCCACAGTAACAATAAGGATAGGTTGTCACAGTAACAATAAGGATAGGTTGTCACAGTAACATTCAGGATAGGTTGTCACAGTAACAATAAGGATAGGTTGACACAGTAACGTTAAGGATAGGTTGTCACAGTAACATTCAGGATAGGTTGTCACAGTAACAATAAGGATAGGTTGTCACAGTAACAATAAGGATAGGTTGTCACAGTAACAATAAGGATAGGTTGTCACAGTAACAATAAGGATAGGTTGTCACAGTAACAATAAGGATAGGTTGTCACAGTAACAATAAGGATAGGTTGTCACAGTAACATTCAGGATAGGTTGTCACAGTAACAATAAGGATAGGTTGTCACAGTAACAATAAGGATAGGTTGTCACAGTAACAATGAGGATAGGTTGTCACAGTAACATTAAGGATAGGTTGTCACAGTAACAATAAGGATAGGTTGTCACAGTAACAATAAGGATAGGTTGTCACAGTAACAATAAGGATAGGTTGCCACAGTAACAACAAAGATAGGTTGTCACAGTAACAATAAGGATAGGTTGTCACAGTAACAATAAGGATAGGTTGTCACAGTAACAATAAGGATAGGTTGTCACAGTAACAATAAGGATAGGTTGTCACAGTAACAATAAGGATAGGTTGTCACAGTAACATTCAGGATAGGTTGTCACAGTAACATTAAGGATAGGTTGTCACAGTAACAATAAGGATAGGTTGTCACAGTAACATTCAGGATAGGTTGTCACAGTAACAATAAGGATAGGTTGTCACAGTAACAATAAGGATAGGTTGTCACAGTAACAATAAGGATAGGTTGTCACAGTAACAATAAGGATAGGTTGTCACAGTAACAATAAGGATAGGTTGTCACAGTAACAATAAGGATAGGTTGTCACAGTAACATTCAGGATAGGTTGTCACAGTAACAATAAGGATAGGTTGTCACAGTAACATTCAGGATAGGTTGTCACAGTAACAATAAGGATAGGTTGTCACAGTAACAATAAGGATAGGTTGTCATAGTAACAATAAGGATAGGTTGTCACAGTAACATTCAGGATAGGTTGTCACAGTAACAATAAGGATAGGTTGCCACAGTAACAATAAGGATAGGTTGTCACAGTAACATTAAGGATAGGTTGTCACAGTAACATTAAGGATAGGTTGTCACAGTAACAATAAGGATAGGTTGCCACAGTAACAATAAGGATAGGTTGTCACAGTAACATTAAGGATAGGTTGCCACAGTAACAATAAGGCTAGGTTGCCACAGTAACATTAAGGATAGGTTGCCACAGTAACAATAAGGATAGGTTGTCACAGTAACAATAAGGATAGGTTGCCACAGTAACAATAAGGATAGGTTGCCACAGTAACAATAAGGATAGGTTGCCACAGTAACAATAAGGATAGGTTGTCACAGTAACAATAAGGATAGGTTGCCACAGTAACAATAAGGATAGGTTGTCACAGTAACAATAAGGATAGGTTGTCACAGTAACAATAAGGATAGGTTGTCACAGTAACAATAAGGATAGGTTGTCACAGTAACATTAAGGATAGGTTGTCACAGTAACAATAAGGATAGGTTGTCACAGTAACAATAAGGATAGGTTGTCACAGTAACAATAAGGATAGGTTGTCACAGTAACAATAAGGATAGGTTGTCACAGTAACATTAAGGATAGGTTGTCACAGTAACAATAAGGATAGGTTGTCACAGTAACAATAAGGATAGGTTGTCACAGTAACAATAAGGATAGGTTGTCACAGTAACAATAAGGATAGGTTGTCACAGTAACATTAAGGATAGGTTGTCACAGTAACAATAAGGATAGGTTGTCACAGTAACAATAAGGATAGGTTGTCACAGTAACAATAAGGATAGGTTGTCACAGTAACAATAAGGATAGGTTGTCACAGTAACAATAAGGATAGGTTGTCACAGTAACACTAAGGATAGGTTGTCACAGTAACAATAAGGATAGGTTGTCACAGTAACATTAAGGATAGGTTGTCACAGTAACAATAAGGATAGGTTGTCACAGTAACATTCAGGATAGGTTGTTACCTGAGCAGGCTGCCAAAACCCATCTCCTCCTCCTCCTCCTGGTACATAGAGGGGCCCTCTCTGTCTGGGATCTCATTCAGAGCCTGAAATCTCACACACACACACACACACACACACACAGACACACAGACACACACACACAGACACAGACACAGACACAGACACAGACACAGACACAGACACACAGACACACAGACACACAGACACACAGACACACAGACACACAGACACACAGACACAGACATAGACATAGACATAGACATAGACATAGACATAGACATAGACATAGACATAGACACACACAGACACACACACACACACACACACACACACACACACACACACACACACACACACACACACACACACACACACACACACACACACACACACACACACACACACACACACACACACACACACACACACACACACACACACACACACACACACAGACACACACACATTTTACTGTAAGGTCTACTACACCTGTTGTATTCAGCATTTCACTGTAAGGTCTACTACACCTGTTGTATTCAGCATTTCACTGTCAGGTCTACTACACCTGTTGTATTCAGCATTTCACTGTGAGGTCTACTACACCTGTTGTATTCAGCATTTCACTGTGAGGTCTACTACACCTGTTGTATTCAGCATTTCACTGTAAGGTCTACTACACCTGTTGTATTCAGCATTTCACTGTGAGGTCTACTACACCTGTTGTTTTCAGTATTTCACTGTAAGGTCTACTACACCTGTTGTATTCAGCATTTCACTGTGAGGTCTACTACACCTGTTGTATTCAGTATTTCACTGTCAGGTCTACTACACCTGTTGTATTCAGCATTTCACTGTGAGGTCTACTACACCTGTTGTATTCAGCATTTCACTGTGAGGTCTACTACACCTGTTGTATTCAGCATTTCACTGTAAGGTCTACTACACCTGTTGTATTCAGCATTTCACTGTGAGGTCTACTACACCTGTTGTTTTCAGTATTTCACTGTAAGGTCTACACCTGTTGTATTCAGCATTTCACTGTGAGGTCTACTACACCTGTTGTATTCAGTATTTCACTGTAAGGTCTACTACACCTGTTGTATTCAGCATTTCACTGTGAGGTCTACTACACCTGTTGTATTCAGCATTTCACTGTGAGGTCTACTACACCTGTTGTATTCAGCATTTCACTATAAGGTCTACTACACCTGTTGTATTCAGCATTTCACTGTGAGGTCTACTACACCTGTTGTATTCAGCATTTCACTGTGAGGTCTACTACACCTGTTGTATTCAGCATTTCACTGTGAGGTCTACTACACCTGTTGTATTCAGCATTTCACTGTGAGGTCTACTACACCTGTTGTATTCAGCATTTCACTGTAAGGTCTACTACACCTGTTGTATTCAGCATTTCACTGTAAGGTCTACTACACCTGTTGTATTCGGCATTTCACTGTAAGGTCTACTACACCTGTTGTATTCAGTATTTCACTGTAAGGTCTACACTTGTTGTATTCAGTATTTCACTGTAAGGTCTACACCTGTTGTATTCAGCGCATGTGACAATTAACATTGGATTTGATTTGATATGGCTCTGGTCAGAGCAGTATACTATATAGGGAATTAGTTCTGACATGTCTCACCTGGTTCATACAGGGGAACCTCTTGTCAGGGTCCAGTCTGCAGGGAGGTGGGGCCATCAGGCCACCCAGGGGGTCCAGTGTCAGAGCGTCCAGGAAAAGGTTCTCCGTTGGGCCTTGGAACCTCACTACAGCCCCCTGCTCTTCATGGGCCTCCGAGTCCGAGTGGGAGCGGGTGGGGAGGGAAACAGGGCCTGGGATGGCAGAGCGAGTAAAGCGTGGTGACCTTGGGGAGCGAGGGGCCTTACGTGGGCTCTCCTGGGGGGAAAAGACACCTCTGTGTCCTCCTGCTCTCTCCCCTTCTTTGACGTCGGATGGTGAGCCCTCGCTGCCCCTCCGTACGTTAAGCTCTCTCTGTAGCTGTGGGGGGTGGAGAGAGAGAAGAGGAGAGGAGAGGAGAGAGAGAAGAGGAGAGGAGAGAGAGGAGAGGAGAGAGGAGAGAGAGAGAGGAGAGAGAGAGAGAGGAGAGGAGAGGAGAGAGAGAAAGAAAGGAGGGAAGAGAGGAGAGGGAAGAGAGAGAGAGACGGATGGAAGGAGGAGAGGAGAGGAGAGGAGAGGAGAGGAGAGGAGAGGAGAGAGAGAGAGAGACGGAGGGAAGGAGGAGAGGAGAGGAGAGGAGAGGAGAGGAGAGGAGAGGAGAGGAGAGGAGAGGAGAATTATGAAAAACAAAATGTACATGGTCATAATTTTCAGTGATCATATTATAATGCCATAAGCATCAATATAACACTGTGAGACATTGTTCCTTCTTCTTCTGAGATATTAATTATACTAAGACTTAATTATTACTACCTCTGTGTATCTTATGCATTTCAAAACTTCTCAGACATATAATGGTGTGAATATTCACCCTAGGGGCTTCTTCTATTCCTTTCCCTTTCTCCTCCTATCTCTCGATCCTCTTCCCCCTCTCTCTCCCTCTTTTCCCCCCTCTTCCCCTTCCCCATCTCTCTCCCTCCTCCTATCTCTTCCTCTTCTCTCTCCCCTTCCCCATCTCTCTCCCACCTCTCCCCCTCTTCCCCTTCCCCATCTCTCTCCCTCCTCCTATCTCTTCCTCTTCTCTCTCCCCTGCCCTCCCTCTCTCCCCTCATCTCCCTCCTCTCCCCCTGCCCTCCCTCTCTCCCCTCATCTCCGCCCCACCGCCTCTCCCTCCTTTCTCCGTTCCCCTCCTCTCACCCCCTCCCCTCCTCTCCCGCCTCTCTCCCTCCCCTCATCTCCTCTCCCTCCTTTCTCCCTTCCCCTCATCTCCTTCCTTTCTCCCCTCCCCTCCTCTCCCGCCTTACTCCCTCCCATCATCTCCTCTCCCTCCTTTCTCCCTTCCCCTCCTCTCACCCCCTCCCCTCCTCTCCCGCCTCTCTCCCTCCCCTCCTCTCCCACCCCTCATCTCCCGCCTCTCTCCCTCCCCTCCTCTCCCACCCCTCATCTCCCCTCCACCTCTCCCTCCTCTCTCCCTCCCCTCCTCTCCCTCCTCTCCCCCTGCCCCTCCTCACCCTCTCCATCTCGTGGTGCATGTTTCTCATCTTGCCGTCCCACTCTTGTCTCTCCCGGTCGAAGCGTTCCAGCAGGTCTCTCCTCTCCCTCCCCCACCTCTTCTCTCCATGCTGCAGCTTCCAGTGGAGGTCCAGGGAGGTGCTGTGGCTCTCGGCCAGGAGGCAACGGTGCTCCTCTCGCTCCTGTTTAAAGGCCCAGTCTGAGTCTCCTCCTCTTCCTCCCTGTGTCTCTCCTCGGGCCTCTCCGCTCACCTCTCCTTTCTCTTCTTGTCTCTCCTCTTCCAGCTGGTTGAACACAGAACAGACAGGCAATATATTAGTACAGTTGAAGAGCAATCCTTACCAATGTGGTGAAGTATTAGGATGGGTCCTTCTCCTGACCGTGTGAGCAGGAGAAACTCAGTCTGTCAGATGACCTGACAACAATCAGTCTGTCAGATGACCGGACTACAATCAGTCTGTCAGATGACCTGACTACAATCAGTCTGTCAGATGACCGGACTACAATCAGTCCGTCAGATGACCTGACTACAATCAGTCTGTCAGATGACCTGACTACAATCAGTCTGTCAGATGACCTGACTACAATCAGTCTGTCAGATGACCTGACAACAATCAGTCCGTCAGATGACCTGACTACAATCAGTCTGTCAGATGACCTGACTACAATCAGTCTGTCAGATGACCTGACTACAATCAGTCTGTCAGATGACCTGACTACAATCAGTCTGTCAGATGACCTGACTACAATCAGTCTGTCAGATGACCTGACTACAATCAGTCCGTCAGATGACCTGATTACAATCAGTCTGTCAGATGACCTGAATACAATCAGTCCGTCAGATGGATGACCTGACTACAATCAGTCCGTCAGATGACCTGACTACAATCAGGTTGATAGTTTGCTAAATATGTGTTATTAGATGGAAGTTATTTGTGTTGTGAACAGATATCTACGATATATATTTTCAGTAGCCTGTATTGTGAAACGGCAGTGAAAACGGACTACAGAAACCCTCCACATAGTTTTATAAGGAGTTGATATAAGGAACCAGAGGAATAAACCCTCCACATAGTTTTATAAGGAGTTGATAAAAGGAACCAGAGGAAGAAACCCTCCAGCCAGTCGGTGTTCTGTAGAGGAATATCAAACATTCTCCTTGTCATAGGGAAATAATATGCAAAACTGCTGTGGCTATGAACAACCTTTTATTTATTTATTATTGAATGGATATGCAATAAAGAGATTTATAATTTGTGTTGCCTCACTGGGTTTTAGACTAAATGTTGTAGCTCAAACACAAAAAAACGGATTACGAACAGACACAGTTGGTTCCACTCAGACAAAACTGACTGTCCTGAGCCAAGACGAACCTCAACCAAGTGTTAAAATAGTTCTGTCTCAGCGGTGCGGTCTCTTTAAAAAAGGTGGCCAGGCGTCATCTGTCACTGTGTTGGATCATTAATGACCTCAAGAACGACAGGAAGGTAGGATACATATTTAGGCCCCTTTGACTGCAGACAGCACCATCTGTGTACCTGAGCAACATCACACTTCATCACCAGCCGTTCACTTCTCAGGAGTCAAGAGACCGTCAGGTCTACATTAACATATTATCCATATACTTACTGTGGGTAGTAACTGTGTCCCAGCTCCTGCTGTTGTTATGGATAGGGGGCAGCATTTTCACATTTGGATGAAAAGCGTGCCCAGAGTAAACTGCCTGCTACTCAGTCCCAGATGCTAATATATGCATATCATTATTAGTATTTGATAGAAAACAATCTGAAGTTTCTAAAACTGTTTGAATGATGTCTGTGAGTATAATAGAACTCATATGGCAAGCAAAAACCTGAGAAAAAAATCCAAACAGGAAGTGGGAAATCTGAGGTTTGTAGTTTTTGAACTCAGCCCCTATCGAATTCACAGTGGGATATGGGTCATGTTGCACTTCCTAAGGCTTCCACTAGATGTCAACCGTCTTTAGAACCTTGTTTCAGGCTTCTACAGTGAAGGGGGGCCGGATGGGAGCTGTTTGACTAAGGGGTCTGCCTGCAGCCTCGTTCTCAGTCACGCGCATTTCACATGAGAGGTAGCTCTCCTTCCATTGATTTTCTACAGACAATGAAATTCTCTGGTTGGAACATTATTGAACATTTAAGTTAAAAACATCCTAAAGATTGATTCTATACTTAGTTTGACAAGTTTCTACGACCTGTAATATAACTTTTTGAACTTTTCGTCCGACTGGACCTGAACGGCGTTTGGATTTGTTTACCAACAAAAGAAGCTGTTTGGACATAATTGATGGACTTTATGGAACAAATCAAACATTTATTGTGGAACTGGGATTCCTGGGAGTGCATTCTGATGAAGATCATCAAAGGTAAGTGAATATTTATAATGCTATTTCAGACTAATGTTGACGGCGCAACATGACGGATATTTATTTTTTGGTTTTGGGCTCTGAGCGCCGTACTCAGATTGTGCTTTTTCCGTAAAGTGTTTTTGAAATCTGACACAGCGGTTGCATTAAGGAGAAGTTTATCTATATTTCCATGTATAACACATGTATTTTCATCAACATTTATAATGAGTTTGTCTGTAGATTCATGTGGCTCTCTGCAAAATCACTGGATGTTTTGGAACTACTGAACGTAACACGCCAATGTAAAATAAGATTTTTGGATATAAATATGAACTTTACCAAACAAAACATACATGTATTGTGTAACATGAAGTCTTATGAGTGTCATCTGATGAAGATCATCAAAGGTTAGTGATTCATTTTATCTCTATTTGTGCTTTTTTTCCCCCCTCTCTTTGGCGGGGAAAATGGCTGCCTTAAAGAGGCAGCATCACTGGGATGTAGATGGCTGCCTTAAAGAGATTAAAGAGACAGCATCACTAGGATGTAGACGTCTGCCTGAAAGAGGCAGCATCACTGGGACGGAGATGTTGTCTCTTTAATCTCTTTAAGGCAGCCATCTACATCCCAGTGATGCTGTCTCTTTAAGGCAGACATCTACATCCCAGTGATGCTGTCTCTTTAATCTCTTTAAGGCAGCCATCTACATCCCAGTGATGCTGTCTCTTTAATCTCTTTAAGGCAGACATCTACATCCCAGTGATGCTGTCTCTTTAAGGCAGACATCTACATCTCAGTGATGCTGTCTCTTTAATCTCTTTAAGGCAGACATCTACATCCCAGAGCTGCTGTCTCTTTAATCTCTTTAAGGCAGACATCTACATCCCAGTGATGCTGTCTCATTAAGGCAGACATCTACATCCCAGTGATGCTGTCTCATTAAGGCAGACATCTACATCCCAGTGATGCTGTCTCATTAAGGCAGACATCTACATCCCAGTGATGCTGTCTCATTAAGGCAGACATCTACATTCCAGTGATGCTGTCTCTTTAATCTCTTTAAGGCAGACATCTACATCCCAGTGATGCTGTCTCATTAAGGCAGACATCTACATCCCAGTGATGCTGTCTCATTAAGGCAGACATCTACATTCCAGTGATGCTGTCTCTTTAATCTCTTTAAGGCAGACAGGCATCTACATCCCAGTGATGCTGTCTCTTTAATCTCTTTAAGGCAGACATCTAGAGTAAGTTACCTGAGCAACGTGACACTTTATCTCGGCCGATTTAACCTTCCAGGATATCTTGTTGTTGGCGTAGCTGTGTGTCTGTGTGTGTGTGTGTGTGTGTGTGTTCGTGTTCGTGTGTGTGTGTGTGTGTGTGTGTGTGTGTGTGTGTTCGTGCCTGGATTAGAGTTACCTGAGCAACGTGACACTTCATCTCTGCCCATTTGACCTCCCAGGAAGCCTTGTCGTTGGCGTAGTTCTGCTGCAGCTGGCACCTCCTGCTCTCCTCCTCCCTCAACTCTGACCTGAACTCCTCTAACAGGGAGCGCACCGCCTGGAGCACCCTACGGTTCTCACCCACCTGGAGAGGAGGAGCGGGGGAGGAAGTGGGGGAGGCGAGAGAGGAGGAGGAGGTGAGGGAGGGGTCGGGGAAAGGGGTGAGGAGGAGGAGGAGGAGGAGGAGGAGGTGGAGGAGGAGGAGGAGGAGCAGGAGGAGAGGTGAAAGAGAGAGAATGAAACTGGGTCATGCATTTATTAAAGATATCATTGTGTCCTTTCTATTTACCTAATAATGTCAGCTGTTTCCAACACAAGTCATGCTTTTAATTTCCAAGTTCATCGACACAAACTATAACTCTACATCACATACTAAACTCAGCAAAAAATTAAATGTCCCCTTTTCAGGACTCTGTCTTTCAAAGAAAATTCGTAAAAATCCAAATAACTTCACAGATCTTTATTGTAAAGGGTTTAAACACTGTTTCACATGCTTGTTCAATGGATCATAAACAATTCATGAACATGCACCTGTGGAACGGTCGTTAAGACACTAACAGCTTACAGACGGTAGGCAATTAAGGTCACAGTTATGAAAACTCAGGACACTAAAGAGGCCTTTCTACTGACTCTGAAAAACACCAAAAGAAAAATGCCCAGGGTCCCTGCTCATCTGCGTGAACGTGCCTTAGGCATGCTGCAAGGAGAACTGCAGATGTGGCCAAGGCAATAAATTGCAATGTCCGTACTGTGAGACGCCTAAGACAGAGCTACAGGGAGACAGGACGGACAGCTGATCGTCCTCGCAGTGGCAGACCACGTGTAACAACACCTGCACAGGATCGGTACATCTGAACATCACACCTGCGGGACAGGTACAGGATGGCAACAACAACTGCCCGAGTTACACCAGGAATGCACAATCCCTCCATCAGTGCTCAGACTGTCCACAATAGGCTGAGAGAGGCTGGACTGAGGGCTTGTAGGCCTGTTATAAGGCAGGTCCTCACCAGACATCACCGGCAACAACGTCGTCTATGGGCACAAACCCACCGTTGCTGGACCAGACAGGACTGGCAAAAAGTGCTCTTCAATGACGAGTCACGGTTTTGTCTCACCAGGTGTGATGGTCGGATTCGCGTTTATCGTCGAAGGAATGAGCGTTACACCGAGGCCTGTACTCTGGAGCGGGATCGATTTGGAGGTGGAGGGTCCGTCATGGTCTGGGGCGGTGTGTCACAGCATCATCGGACTGAGCTTGTTGTCATTGCAGGCAATTTCAACGCTGTGCGTTACAGGGAAGACATCCTCCTCCCTCATGTCGTACCCTTCCTGCAGGCTCATCCTGACATGACCCTCCAGCATGACAATGCCACCAGCCATACTGCTCGTTCTGTGCGTGATTTCCTGCAGGACAGGAATGTCAGTGTTCTGCCATGGCCAGCGAAGAGACCGGGATCTCAATCCCATTGAGCACATCTGGGACCCGTTGGATTGGAGGGTGAGGGCTAGGGCTATTCCCCCCAGAAATGTCCGGGAACTTGCAGGTGCCTTGGTGGACGAGTGGGGTGACATCTTACAGCAAAAACGTCCAAATCTGGTGTAGTCCATGAGGAGGAGATGCACTGCAGTACTTAATGCAGCTGGTGGCCACACCAGATACCGACAAATTATTCAATTTCTGTTAGTCACATGTCTGTGGAACTTGTTCAGTTTATGTCTCAGTTGTTGAATCTTGTTATGTTCATACAAATATTTACACATGATAATTAAGAGCAAAACGTGTCGCTCTGTTCTGGGCCTGCTGCAGCTTAACTAGGTCTATCCTTGCAGCACTGGACCACACGACTGGACAATAATCAAGATTAGACAAAACTAGAGTCTGCAGAACTTGCTTTTTGGAGTGTGGTGTCAAAAAATCTCTTTATTACAGCTAGACCTCTCCCCATCTTTGCAACCATTAAATCTATATGTTTTGACCATGACAGTTTACAATCTCAGGTAACGCCAAGTAATTTAGTCTCCTCAACTTGTTTTACAGCCACACCATTTATTACCAGAATCAGCTGAGGTCTAGCCCTTAAGGAATGATTTGTACCAAATACAATGCTCTTAGTTTTAGAGATGTTCAGGACCAGTTTATTACTGGTCACCCATTCCTAAACAGACTGCAACTCTTTGTTAAGGGTTTCAGTGACTTCATTAGCTGTGGTTGCTTATGCGTATATGGTTGAATCAAAAATCTGAAATATTGGCTGGATTCACAAGATCTTTGTCTTTCATTTGCTGTACGCTGTGTATTTTTCATAAATGTTTTATGATGAGTATTTAGGTAATTCACGTTGGTCTCTGTAGTTATTCTAGTTGCTTTGGTGAGAGTTGTGATGGTGGCTGCAATGGTAAACTATGATTTATACCTGAAATATGCATATTTTTCTAACAAAACATATGCTATACAATAAATATGTTATCAGACTGTCATCTGATGAAGTTGTTTCTTGGTTAGTGAATATTCATATCTTTATTTGGTCGAATTTGTGATAGCTACCTATGCAGGGAAAAAATGGTGGGGAAAAAAAGTTGTGTCTTTTGCTATCGTGGTTAGCTAATAGATTTACATATTGTGTCTTCCCTGTAAAACATTTTAAAAATCAGAAATGATGGCTGGATTCACAAGATGTGTATCTTTCATCTAGTGTCTTGGACTTGTGATTTAATGATATTTAGATGCTAGTATTTACTTGTGACGCTATGCTAGGCTATGCTAGTCAGCTTTTTTACTGATGGGGGTGCTCCCGGATCCGGGATTGTGACCAAGTAGAAGTTAACCTTTTCTCAATAGGGGGTGCTGTTTTCACTTTGTAAAAATTTCGTTCCCAAATAAAACTGCCTCATACTCAATTCTTGCTTGTACAATATGCATATTATTATTACTATTGGATAGAAAACACTCTCTAGTTTCTAAAACCGTTTGAATTATATCTATGAGTAAAACAGAACTCGAGTTGGAGCAATCTTCCTGTCAGCAAGTGAGAAATCTGAAATCAGCCAGGCTGTTCTGAGGTCAGTTTATTAAAAACTGCATACGCCTTCCCCTGGATGTCAGCAAATAGCGAGAATTGGAATGGAGTTGCTAGGCAGATCTGAGGCCATATAAATGGACTGGGAACGT
The DNA here is from genome assembly GCF_029448725.1 of Salvelinus fontinalis. NCBI lineage: Eukaryota > Metazoa > Chordata > Actinopteri > Salmoniformes > Salmonidae > Salvelinus > Salvelinus fontinalis. The sequence continues at coordinate 3,731,620 of NC_074690.1, forward strand.
GGGGTCCAGTCTTTCCTTCTTTCGCCATGACGTTTATCAGATGTTATTGGTCCATACACATATTTAGCAGATGTTATTGGTCCATATTTATCAGATGTTATTGGTCCATACACATATTTATCAGATGTTATTGGTCACATATACATATTTATCAGATGTTATTGGTCCATATTTAACAGATGTTATTGGTCCATATTTATCAGATGTTATTGGTCCATATACATATTTATCAGATGTTATTGGTCACATACACATATTTAGCAGATGTTATTGGTCCATATTTATCAGATGTTATTGGTCCATACACATATTTATCAGATGTTATTGGTCACATATACATATTTATCAGATGTTATTGGTCCATATTTAACAGATGTTATTGGTCCATATTTAACAGATGTTATTGGTCCATATTTATCAGATGTTATTGGTCCATATTTAACAGATGTTATTGGTCCATATTTATCAGATGTTATTGGTCCATACACATATTTATCAGATGTTATTGGTCCATACACATATTTATCAGATGTTATTGGTCCATATTTATCAGATGTTATTGGTCCATATTTATCAGATGTTATTGGTCCATATTTATCAGATGTTATTGGTCCATATTTATCAGATGTTATTGGTCCATATTTATCAGATGTTATTGGTCCATATTTATCAGATGTTATTGGTCCATATTTATCAGATGTTATTGGTCCATATTTATCAGATGTTATTGGTCCATATTTAACAGATGTTATTGGTCCATATTTATCAGATGTTATTGGTCACATATTTAACAGATGTTATTGGTCCATATTTAACAGATGTTATTGGTCCATATTTATCAGATGTTATTGGTCCATACACATATTTATCAGATGTTATTGGTCACATATTTATCAGATGTTATTGGTCCATATTTAACAGATGTTATTGGTCCATACACATATTTAACAGATGTTATTGGTCCATATTTAACAGATGTTATTGGTCCATACACATATTTATCAGATATTATTGGTCACATATACATATTTATCAGATGTTATTCCCGGTGTAGCGAAATGCTTGTTCCTACCTCCAAAAGTGCAGTAATATCTAACAATTCAAAACAATACATAGGTTATACTGTGGTGTGTTATAGGACATGTACCAGGTTATACTACATGTACCAGGTTATACTGTGGTGAGTTATAGGACATGTACCAGGTTATACTGTGGTGAGTTATAGGACATGTACCAGGTTATACTGTGGTGTGTTATAGGACATGTACCAGGTTATACTGTGGTGTGTTGTAGGACATGTACCAGGTTATACTGTGGTGTGTTGTAGGACATGTACCAGGTTATACTGTGGTGTGTTATAGGACATGTACCAGGTTATACTGTGGTGTGTTGTAGGACATGTACCAGGTTATACTGTGGTGAGTTGTAGGACATGCACCAGGTTATAATGTGGGGTGTTATAGGACATGTACCAGGTTATACTACATGTACCAGGTTATACTGTGGTGTGTTATAGGACATGTACCAGGTTATACTGTGGTGAGTTATAGGACATGTACCAGGTTATACTGTGGTGAGTTATACTACATGTACCAGGTTATACTGTGGTGAGTTGTAGGACATGTACCAGGTTATACTGTGGTGAGTTGTAGGACATGTACCAGGTTATACTGTGGTGAGTTGTAGGACATGTACCAGGTTATACTGTGGTGTGTTATAGGACATGTACCAGGTTATACTGTGGTGAGTTATAGGACATGTACCAGGTTATACTGTGGTGTGTTGTAGGACATGTACCAGGTTATACTGTGGTGAGTTGTAGGACATGTACCAGGTTATACTACATGTACCAGGTTATACTACATGTACCAGGTTATACTACATGTACCAGGTTATACTACATGTACCAGGTTATACTGTGGTGTGTTGTAGGACATGTACCAGGTTATACTGTGGTGTGTTACAGGACATGTACCAGGTTATACTGTGGTGAAGTTTAGGACATGTACCAGGTTATACTGTGGTGTGTTATAGGACATGTACCAGGTTATACTGTGGTGTGTTATAGGACATGTACCAGGTTATACTGTGGTGTGTTATAGGACATGTACCAGGTTATACTGTGGTGTGTTGTAGGACATGTACCAGGTTATACTGTGGTGTGTTGTAGGACATGTACCAGGTTATACTGTGGTGTGTTATAGGACATGTACCAGGTTATACTGTGGTGTGTTATAGGACATGTACCAGGTTATACTGTGGTGTGTTGTAGGACATGTACCAGGTTATACTGTGGTGTGTTATAGGACATGTACCAGGTTATACTACATGTACCAGGTTATACTGTGGTGTGTTATAGGACATGTACCAGGTTATACTGTGGTGAGTTGTAGGACATGTACCAGGTTATACTGTGGTGAGTTATACTACATGTACCAGGTTATACTACATGTACCAGGTTATACTACATGTACCAGGTTATACTACATGTACCAGGTTATACTACATGTACCAGGTTATACAGTGGTGAGTTGAGGGACATGTACCAGGTTATACTACATGTACCAGGTTATACTGTGGTGTGTTGTGGGACATGTATCAGGTTATACTGTGGTGAGTTATAGGACATGTACCAGGTTATACTGTGGTGAGTTGAGGGACATGTACCAGGTTATACTACATGTACCAGGTTATACTGTGGTGTGTTGTGGGACATGTATCAGGTTATACTGTGGTGTGTTGTAGGACATGTACCAGGTTATACTACATGTACCAGGTTATACTACATGTACCAGGTTATACTGTGGTGTGTTGTAGGACATGTACCAGGTTATACTGTGGTGTGTTGTAGGACATGTACCAGGTTATACTACATGTACCAGGTTATACTACATGTACCAGGTTATACTGTGGTGAGTTATAGGACATGTACCAGGTCATACTACATGTACCAGGTTATACTACATGTACCAGGTTATACTACATGTACCAGGTTATACTACATGTACCAGGTTATACTGTGGTGAGTTGTAGGACATGTACCAGGTTATACTACATGTACCAGGTTATACTACATGTGCCAGGTTATACTACATGTACCAGGTTATACTACATGTACCAGGTTATACTACATGTACCAGGTTATACTACATGTACCAGATTATACTGTTGTGAGTTATAGGACATGTACCAGGTTATACTGTGGTGAGTTATAGGACATGTACCAGGTTATAATACATGTACCAGGTTATACTACATGTACCAGGTTATACTGTGGTGAGTTATAGGACATGTACCAGGTTATACTGTGGTGTGTTGTAGGACATGTAGCAGGTTATACTGTGGTGTGTTGTAGGACATGTACCAGGTTATACTGTGGTGAGTTGTAGGACATGTACCAGGTTATACTGCATGTACCAGGTTATACTACATGTACCAGGTTATACTGTGGTGAGTTGTAGGACATGTACCAGGTTATACTACATATACCAGGTTATACTACATGTACCAGGTTATACTACATGTACCAGGTTATACTGTGGTGAGTTATAGGACATGTACCAGGTTATACTGTGGTGTGTTGTAGGACATGTACCAGGTTATACTGTGGTGTGTTGTAGGACATGTACCAGGTTATACTACATGTACCAGGTTATACTGTGGTGTGTTGTAGGACATGTACCAGGTTATACTGTGGTGAGTTATAGGACATGTACCAGGTTATACTGTGGTGTGTTGTAAGACATGTACCAGGTTATACTACATGTACCAGGCTATACTACATGTACCAGGTTATACTGTGGTGAGTTATAGGACATGTACCAGGTTATACTGTGGTGAGTTATAGGACATGTACCAGGTTATACTGTGGTGTGTTATAGGACATGTACCAGGTTATACTGTGGTGAGTTGTAGGACATGTACCAGGTTATACTGTGGTGAGTTATAGGACATGTACCAGGTTATACTGTGGTGTGTTATAGGACATGTACCAGGTTATACTGTGGTGAAGTTTAGGACATGTACCATGTTATACTGTGGTGAGTTATAGGACATGTACCAGGTTATACTGTGGTGAGTTATAGGACATGTACCAGGTTATACTGTGGTGTGTTATAGGACATGTACCAGGTTATACTGTGGTGTGTTATAGGACATGTACCAGGTTATACTGTGGTGAGTTATAGGACATGTACCAGGTTATACTGTGGTGTGTTATAGGACATGTTCCAGGTTATACTGTGGTGTGTTATAGGACATGTACCAGGTTATACTGTGGTGTGTTGTAGGACATGTACCAGGTTATACTGTGGTGAGTTATAGGACATGTACCAGGTTATACTACATGTACCAGGTTATACTACATGTACCAGGTTATACAACATGTACCAGGTTATACTACATGTACCAGGTTATACTACATGTACCAGGTTATACTACATGTACCAGGTTATACTACATGTACCAGGTTATACTGTGGTGTGTTGTAGGACATGTACCAGGTTATACTGTGGTGAGTTATAGGACATGTACCAGGTTATACTGTGGTGACTTATAGGACATGTACCAGGTTATACTACATGTACCAGGTTATACTGTGGTGAGTTGAGGGACATGTACCAGGTTATACTACATGTACCAGGTTATACTGTGGTGTGTTGTGGGACATGTATCAGGTTATAATGTGGTGAGTTATAGGACATGTACCAGGTTATACTGTGGTGAGTTGAGGGACATGTACCAGGTTATACTACATGTACCAGGTTATACTGTGGTGTGTTGTGGGACATGTATCAGGTTATACTGTGGTGTGTTGTAGGACATGTACCAGGTTATACTACATGTACCAGGTTATACTACATGTACCAGGTTATACTGTGGTGTGTTGTAGGACATGTACCAGGTTATACTGTGGTGTGTTGTAGGACATGTACCAGGTTATACTACATGTACCAGGTTATACTACATGTACCAGGTTATACTGTGGTGAGTTATAGGACATGTACCAGGTCATACTACATGTACCAGGTTATACTACATGTACCAGGTTATACTACATGTACCAGGTTATACTACATGTACCAGGTTATACTGTGGTGAGTTATAGGACATGTACCAGGTTATACTGTGGTGTGTTATAGGACATGTACCAGGTTATACTGTGGTGAGTTATAGGACATGTACCAGGTTATACTGTGGTGTGTTGTAGGACATGTACCAGGTTATACTGTGGTGAGTTGTAGGACATGTACCAGGTTATACTACATGTACCAGGTTATACTACATGTACCAGGTTATACTACATGTACCAGGTTATACTGTGGTGTGTTGTAGGACATGTACCAGGTTATACTGTGGTGTGTTACAGGACATGTACCAGGTTATACTGTGGTGAAGTTTAGGACATGTACCAGGTTATACTGTGGTGTGTTATAGGACATGTACCAGGTTATACTGTGGTGTGTTATAGGACATGTACCAGGTTATACTGTGGTGTGTTATAGGACATGTACCAGGTTATACTGTGGTGTGTTGTAGGACATGTACCAGGTTATACTGTGGTGTGTTATAGGACATGTACCAGGTTATACTGTGGTGTGTTATAGGACATGTACCAGGTTATACTGTGGTGTGTTGTAGGACATGTACCAGGTTATACTGTGGTGAGTTATAGGACATGTACCAGGTTATACTGTGGTGACTTATAGGACATGTACCAGGTTATACTACATGTACCAGGTTATACTGTGGTGAGTTGAGGGACATGTACCAGGTTATACTACATGTACCAGGTTATACTGTGGTGTGTTGTGGGACATGTATCAGGTTATACTGTGGTGTGTTGTAGGACATGTAGCAGGTTATACTGTGGTGTGTTGTAGGACATGTACCAGGTTATACTGTGGTGAGTTGTAGGACATGTACCAGGTTATACTACATGTACCAGGTTATACTACATGTACCAGGTTATACTGTGGTGAGTTGTAGGACATGTACCAGGTTATACTACATGTACCAGGTTATACTACATGTACCAGGTTATACTACATGTACCAGGTTATACTGTGGTGTGTTGTAGGACATGTACCAGGTTATACTGTGGTGTGTTACAGGACATGTACCAGGTTATACTGTGGTGAAGTTTAGGACATGTACCAGGTTATACTGTGGTGTGTTATAGGACATGTACCAGGTTATACTGTGGTGTGTTATAGGACATGTACCAGGTTATACTGTGGTGTGTTATAGGACATGTACCAGGTTATACTGTGGTGTGTTGTAGGACATGTACCAGGTTATACTGTGGTGTGTTATAGGACATGTACCAGGTTATACTGTGGTGTGTTATAGGACATGTACCAGGTTATACTGTGGTGTGTTGTAGGACATGTACCAGGTTATACTGTGGTGAGTTATAGGACATGTACCAGGTTATACTGTGGTGACTTATAGGACATGTACCAGGTTATACTACATGTACCAGGTTATACTGTGGTGAGTTGAGGGACATGTACCAGGTTATACTACATGTACCAGGTTATACTGTGGTGTGTTGTGGGACATGTATCAGGTTATACTGTGGTGTGTTGTAGGACATGTAGCAGGTTATACTGTGGTGTGTTGTAGGACATGTACCAGGTTATACTGTGGTGAGTTGTAGGACATGTACCAGGTTATACTACATGTACCAGGTTATACTACATGTACCAGGTTATACTGTGGTGAGTTGTAGGACATGTACCAGGTTATACTACATATACCAGGTTATACTACATGTACCAGGTTATACTACATGTACCAGGTTATACTGTGGTGAGTTATAGGACATGTACCAGGTTATACTGTGGTGTGTTGTAGGACATGTACCAGGTTATACTGTGGTGTGTTGTAGGACATGTACCAGGTTATACTACATGTACCAGGTTATACTGTGGTGTGTTGTAGGACATGTACCAGGTTATACTGTGGTGAGTTATAGGACATGTACCAGGTTATACTGTGGTGTGTTGTAAGACATGTACCATGTTATACTACATGTACCAGGCTATACTACATGTACCAGGTTATACTGTGGTGAGTTATAGGACATGTACCAGGTTATACTGTGGTGAGTTATAGGACATGTACCAGGTTATACTGTGGTGTGTTATAGGACATGTACCAGGTTATACTGTGGTGAGTTGTAGGACATGTACCAGGTTATACTGTGGTGAGTTGTAGGACATGTACCAGGTTATACTGTGGTGTGTTATAGAACATGTACCAGGTTATACTGTGGTGAGTTGTAGGACATGTACCAGGTTATACTACATGTACCAGGTTATACTACATGTACCAGGTTATACTGTGGTGAGTTATAGGACATGTACCAGGTTATACTGTGGTGAGTTATAGGACATGTACCAGGTTATACTGTGGTGAGTTATAGAACATGTACCAGGTTATACTGTGGTGAGGTATAGGACATGTACCAGGTTAAACTGTGGTGAGTTGTAGGACATGTACCAGGTTATACTGTGGTGAGTTATAGGACATGTACCAGGTTATACTGTGGTGAAGTTTAGGACATGTACCAGGTTATACTGTGGTGAGTTGTAGGACATGTACCAGGTTATACTGTGGTGAAGTTTAGGACATGTACCATGTTATACTGTGGTGAGTTATAGGACATGTACCAGGTTATACTGTGGTGAGTTATAGGACATGTACCAGGTTATACTGTGGTGTGTTATAGGACATGTACCAGGTTATACTGTGGTGTGTTATAGGACATGTACCAGGTTATACTGTGGTGAGTTATAGGACATGTACCAGGTTATACTGTGGTGTGTTATAGGACATGTTCCAGGTTATACTGTGGTGTGTTATAGGACATGTACCAGGTTATACTGTGGTGTGTTGTAGGACATGTACCAGGTTATACTGTGGTGAGTTATAGGACATGTACCAGGTTATACTACATGTACCAGGTTATACTACATGTACCAGGTTATACAACATGTACCAGGTTATACTACATGTACCAGGTTATACTACATGTACCAGGTTATACTACATGTACCAGGTTATACTACATGTACCAGGTTATACTGTGGTGTGTTGTAGGACATGTACCAGGTTATACTGTGGTGAGTTATAGGACATGTACCAGGTTATACTGTGGTGACTTATAGGACATGTACCAGGTTATACTACATGTACCAGGTTATACTGTGGTGAGTTGAGGGACATGTACCAGGTTATACTACATGTACCAGGTTATACTGTGGTGTGTTGTGGGACATGTATCAGGTTATAATGTGGTGAGTTATAGGACATGTACCAGGTTATACTGTGGTGAGTTGAGGGACATGTACCAGGTTATACTACATGTACCAGGTTATACTGTGGTGTGTTGTGGGACATGTATCAGGTTATACTGTGGTGTGTTGTAGGACATGTACCAGGTTATACTACATGTACCAGGTTATACTACATGTACCAGGTTATACTGTGGTGTGTTGTAGGACATGTACCAGGTTATACTGTGGTGTGTTGTAGGACATGTACCAGGTTATACTACATGTACCAGGTTATACTACATGTACCAGGTTATACTGTGGTGAGTTATAGGACATGTACCAGGTCATACTACATGTACCAGGTTATACTACATGTACCAGGTTATACTACATGTACCAGGTTATACTACATGTACCAGGTTATACTGTGGTGAGTTATAGGACATGTACCAGGTTATACTGTGGTGTGTTATAGGACATGTACCAGGTTATACTGTGGTGAGTTATAGGACATGTACCAGGTTATACTGTGGTGTGTTGTAGGACATGTACCAGGTTATACTGTGGTGAGTTGTAGGACATGTACCAGGTTATACTACATGTACCAGGTTATACTACATGTACCAGGTTATACTACATGTACCAGGTTATACTGTGGTGTGTTGTAGGACATGTACCAGGTTATACTGTGGTGTGTTACAGGACATGTACCAGGTTATACTGTGGTGAAGTTTAGGACATGTACCAGGTTATACTGTGGTGTGTTATAGGACATGTACCAGGTTATACTGTGGTGTGTTATAGGACATGTACCAGGTTATACTGTGGTGTGTTATAGGACATGTACCAGGTTATACTGTGGTGTGTTGTAGGACATGTACCAGGTTATACTGTGGTGTGTTATAGGACATGTACCAGGTTATACTGTGGTGTGTTATAGGACATGTACCAGGTTATACTGTGGTGTGTTGTAGGACATGTACCAGGTTATACTGTGGTGAGTTATAGGACATGTACCAGGTTATACTGTGGTGACTTATAGGACATGTACCAGGTTATACTACATGTACCAGGTTATACTGTGGTGAGTTGAGGGACATGTACCAGGTTATACTACATGTACCAGGTTATACTGTGGTGTGTTGTGGGACATGTATCAGGTTATACTGTGGTGAGTTATAGGACATGTACCAGGTTATACTGTGGTGAGTTGAGGGACATGTACCAGGTTATACTACATGTACCAGGTTATACTGTGGTGTGTTGTGGGACATGTATCAGGTTATACTGTGGTGTGTTGTAGGACATGTACCAGGTTATACTACATGTACCAGGTTATACTACATGTACCAGGTTATACTGTGGTGTGTTGTAGGACATGTACCAGGTTATACTGTGGTGTGTTGTAGGACATGTACCAGGTTATACTACATGTACCAGGTTATACTACATGTACCAGGTTATACTGTGGTGAGTTATAGGACATGTACCAGGTCATACTACATGTACCAGGTTATACTACATGTACCAGGTTATACTACATGTACCAGGTTATACTACATGTACCAGGTTATACTGTGGTGAGTTATAGGACATGTACCAGGTTATACTGTGGTGTGTTATAGGACATGTACCAGGTTATACTGTGGTGAGTTATAGGACATGTACCAGGTTATACTGTGGTGTGTTGTAGGACATGTACCAGGTTATACTGTGGTGAGTTGTAGGACATGTACCAGGTTATACTACATGTACCAGGTTATACTACATGTACCAGGTTATACTACATGTACCAGGTTATACTACATGTACCAGGTTATACTGTGGTGTGTTGTAGGACATGTACCAGGTTATACTGTGGTGTGTTACAGGACATGTACCAGGTTATACTGTGGTGAAGTTTAGGACATGTACCAGGTTATACTGTGGTGTGTTATAGGACATGTACCAGGTTATACTGTGGTGTGTTATAGGACATGTACCAGGTTATACTGTGGTGTGTTATAGGACATGTACCAGGTTATACTGTGGTGAGTTGTAGGACATGTACCAGGTTATACTACATGTACCAGGTTATACTACATGTACCAGGTTATACTACATGTACCAGGTTATACTGTGGTGTGTTGTAGGACATGTACCAGGTTATACTGTGGTGTGTTACAGGACATGTACCAGGTTATACTGTGGTGAAGTTTAGGACATGTACCAGGTTATACTGTGGTGTGTTATAGGACATGTACCAGGTTATACTGTGGTGTGTTATAGGACATGTACCAGGTTATACTGTGGTGTGTTATAGGACATGTACCAGGTTATACTGTGGTGTGTTGTAGGACATGTACCAGGTTATACTGTGGTGTGTTATAGGACATGTACCAGGTTATACTGTGGTGTGTTATAGGACATGTACCAGGTTATACTGTGGTGTGTTGTAGGACATGTACCAGGTTATACTGTGGTGAGTTATAGGACATGTACCAGGTTATACTGTGGTGACTTATAGGACATGTACCAGGTTATACTACATGTACCAGGTTATACTGTGGTGAGTTGAGGGACATGTACCAGGTTATACTACATGTACCAGGTTATACTGTGGTGTGTTGTGGGACATGTATCAGGTTATACTGTGGTGTGTTGTAGGACATGTAGCAGGTTATACTGTGGTGTGTTGTAGGACATGTACCAGGTTATACTGTGGTGAGTTGTAGGACATGTACCAGGTTATACTACATGTACCAGGTTATACTACATGTACCAGGTTATACTGTGGTGAGTTGTAGGACATGTACCAGGTTATACTACATATACCAGGTTATACTACATGTACCAGGTTATACTACATGTACCAGGTTATACTGTGGTGAGTTATAGGACATGTACCAGGTTATACTGTGGTGTGTTGTAGGACATGTACCAGGTTATACTGTGGTGTGTTGTAGGACATGTACCAGGTTATACTACATGTACCAGGTTATACTGTGGTGTGTTGTAGGACATGTACCAGGTTATACTGTGGTGAGTTATAGGACATGTACCAGGTTATACTGTGGTGTGTTGTAAGACATGTACCATGTTATACTACATGTACCAGGCTATACTACATGTACCAGGTTATACTGTGGTGAGTTATAGGACATGTACCAGGTTATACTGTGGTGAGTTATAGGACATGTACCAGGTTATACTGTGGTGTGTTATAGGACATGTACCAGGTTATACTGTGGTGAGTTGTAGGACATGTACCAGGTTATACTGTGGTGAGTTGTAGGACATGTACCAGGTTATACTGTGGTGTGTTATAGAACATGTACCAGGTTATACTGTGGTGAGTTGTAGGACATGTACCAGGTTATACTACATGTACCAGGTTATACTACATGTACCAGGTTATACTGTGGTGAGTTATAGGACATGTACCAGGTTATACTGTGGTGAGTTATAGGACATGTACCAGGTTATACTGTGGTGAGTTATAGAACATGTACCAGGTTATACTGTGGTGAGGTATAGGACATGTACCAGGTTAAACTGTGGTGAGTTGTAGGACATGTACCAGGTTATACTGTGGTGAGTTATAGGACATGTACCAGGTTATACTGTGGTGAAGTTTAGGACATGTACCAGGTTATACTGTGGTGAGTTGTAGGACATGTACCAGGTTATACTGTGGTGAAGTTTAGGACATGTACCATGTTATACTGTGGTGAGTTATAGGACATGTACCAGGTTATACTGTGGTGAGTTATAGGACATGTACCAGGTTATACTGTGGTGTGTTATAGGACATGTACCAGGTTATACTGTGGTGTGTTATAGGACATGTACCAGGTTATACTGTGGTGAGTTATAGGACATGTACCAGGTTATACTGTGGTGTGTTATAGGACATGTTCCAGGTTATACTGTGGTGTGTTATAGGACATGTACCAGGTTATACTGTGGCGTGTTGTAGGACATGTACCAGGTTATACTGTGGTGAGTTATAGGACATGTACCAGGTTATACTACATGTACCAGGTTATACTACATGTACCAGGTTATACAACATGTACCAGGTTATACTACATGTACCAGGTTATACTACATGTACCAGGTTATACTACATGTACCAGGTTATACTACATGTACCAGGTTATACTGTGGTGTGTTGTAGGACATGTACCAGGTTATACTGTGGTGAGTTATAGGACATGTACCAGGTTATACTGTGGTGACTTATAGGACATGTACCAGGTTATACTACATGTACCAGGTTATACTGTGGTGAGTTGAGGGACATGTACCAGGTTATACTACATGTACCAGGTTATACTGTGGTGTGTTGTGGGACATGTATCAGGTTATAATGTGGTGAGTTATAGGACATGTACCAGGTTATACTGTGGTGAGTTGAGGGACATGTACCAGGTTATACTACATGTACCAGGTTATACTGTGGTGTGTTGTGGGACATGTATCAGGTTATACTGTGGTGTGTTGTAGGACATGTACCAGGTTATACTACATGTACCAGGTTATACTACATGTACCAGGTTATACTGTGGTGTGTTGTAGGACATGTACCAGGTTATACTGTGGTGTGTTGTAGGACATGTACCAGGTTATACTACATGTACCAGGTTATACTACATGTACCAGGTTATACTGTGGTGAGTTATAGGACATGTACCAGGTCATACTACATGTACCAGGTTATACTACATGTACCAGGTTATACTACATGTACCAGGTTATACTACATGTACCAGGTTATACTGTGGTGAGTTATAGGACATGTACCAGGTTATACTGTGGTGTGTTATAGGACATGTACCAGGTTATACTGTGGTGAGTTATAGGACATGTACCAGGTTATACTGTGGTGTGTTGTAGGACATGTACCAGGTTATACTGTGGTGAGTTGTAGGACATGTACCAGGTTATACTACATGTACCAGGTTATACTACATGTACCAGGTTATACTACATGTACCAGGTTATACTGTGGTGTGTTGTAGGACATGTACCAGGTTATACTGTGGTGTGTTACAGGACATGTACCAGGTTATACTGTGGTGAAGTTTAGGACATGTACCAGGTTATACTGTGGTGTGTTATAGGACATGTACCAGGTTATACTGTGGTGTGTTATAGGACATGTACCAGGTTATACTGTGGTGTGTTATAGGACATGTACCAGGTTATACTGTGGTGTGTTGTAGGACATGTACCAGGTTATACTGTGGTGTGTTATAGGACATGTACCAGGTTATACTGTGGTGTGTTATAGGACATGTACCAGGTTATACTGTGGTGTGTTGTAGGACATGTACCAGGTTATACTGTGGTGAGTTATAGGACATGTACCAGGTTATACTGTGGTGACTTATAGGACATGTACCAGGTTATACTACATGTACCAGGTTATACTGTGGTGAGTTGAGGGACATGTACCAGGTTATACTACATGTACCAGGTTATACTGTGGTGTGTTGTGGGACATGTATCAGGTTATACTGTGGTGAGTTATAGGACATGTACCAGGTTATACTGTGGTGAGTTGAGGGACATGTACCAGGTTATACTACATGTACCAGGTTATACTGTGGTGTGTTGTGGGACATGTATCAGGTTATACTGTGGTGTGTTGTAGGACATGTACCAGGTTATACTACATGTACCAGGTTATACTACATGTACCAGGTTATACTGTGGTGTGTTGTAGGACATGTACCAGGTTATACTGTGGTGTGTTGTAGGACATGTACCAGGTTATACTACATGTACCAGGTTATACTACATGTACCAGGTTATACTGTGGTGAGTTATAGGACATGTACCAGGTCATACTACATGTACCAGGTTATACTACATGTACCAGGTTATACTACATGTACCAGGTTATACTACATGTACCAGGTTATACTGTGGTGAGTTATAGGACATGTACCAGGTTATACTGTGGTGTGTTATAGGACATGTACCAGGTTATACTGTGGTGAGTTATAGGACATGTACCAGGTTATACTGTGGTGTGTTGTAGGACATGTACCAGGTTATACTGTGGTGAGTTGTAGGACATGTACCAGGTTATACTACATGTACCAGGTTATACTACATGTACCAGGTTATACTACATGTACCAGGTTATACTACATGTACCAGGTTATACTGTGGTGTGTTGTAGGACATGTACCAGGTTATACTGTGGTGTGTTACAGGACATGTACCAGGTTATACTGTGGTGAAGTTTAGGACATGTACCAGGTTATACTGTGGTGTGTTATAGGACATGTACCAGGTTATACTGTGGTGTGTTATAGGACATGTACCAGGTTATACTGTGGTGTGTTATAGGACATGTACCAGGTTATACTGTGGTGTGTTGTAGGACATGTACCAGGTTATACTGTGGTGTGTTATAGGACATGTACCAGGTTATACTACATGTACCAGGTTATACTGTGGTGAGTTGAGGGACATGTACCAGGTTATACTACATGTACCAGGTTATACTGTGGTGTGTTGTGGGACATGTATCAGGTTATACTGTGGTGAGTTATAGGACATGTACCAGGTTATACTGTGGTGAGTTGAGGGACATGTACCAGGTTATACTACATGTACCAGGTTATACTGTGGTGTGTTGTGGGACATGTATCAGGTTATACTGTGGTGTGTTGTAGGACATGTACCAGGTTATACTACATGTACCAGGTTATACTACATGTACCAGGTTATACTGTGGTGTGTTGTAGGACATGTACCAGGTTATACTGTGGTGTGTTGTAGGACATGTACCAGGTTATACTACATGTACCAGGTTATACTACATGTACCAGGTTATACTGTGGTGAGTTATAGGACATGTACCAGGTCATACTACATGTACCAGGTTATACTACATGTACCAGGTTATACTACATGTACCAGGTTATACTACATGTACCAGGTTATACTGTGGTGAGTTATAGGACATGTACCAGGTTATACTGTGGTGTGTTATAGGACATGTACCAGGTTATACTGTGGTGAGTTATAGGACATGTACCAGGTTATACTGTGGTGTGTTGTAGGACATGTACCAGGTTATACTGTGGTGAGTTGTAGGACATGTACCAGGTTATACTACATGTACCAGGTTATACTACATGTACCAGGTTATACTACATGTACCAGGTTATACTACATGTACCAGGTTATACTGTGGTGTGTTGTAGGACATGTACCAGGTTATACTGTGGTGTGTTACAGGACATGTACCAGGTTATACTGTGGTGAAGTTTAGGACATGTACCAGGTTATACTGTGGTGTGTTATAGGACATGTACCAGGTTATACTGTGGTGTGTTATAGGACATGTACCAGGTTATACTGTGGTGTGTTATAGGACATGTACCAGGTTATACTGTGGTGTGTTGTAGGACATGTACCAGGTTATACTGTGGTGTGTTATAGGACATGTACCAGGTTATACTGTGGTGTGTTATAGGACATGTACCAGGTTATACTGTGGTGTGTTGTAGGACATGTACCAGGTTATACTGTGGTGTGTTATAGGACATGTACCAGGTTATACTACATGTACCAGGTTATACTGTGGTGTGTTATAGGACATGTACCAGGTTATACTGTGGTGAGTTGTAGGACATGTACCAGGTTATACTGTGGTGAGTTATACTACATGTACCAGGTTATACT
Organism: Salvelinus fontinalis; assembly: GCF_029448725.1. NCBI lineage: Eukaryota > Metazoa > Chordata > Actinopteri > Salmoniformes > Salmonidae > Salvelinus > Salvelinus fontinalis. The sequence continues at coordinate 3,747,588 of NC_074690.1, forward strand.
ACATGTACCAGGTTATACTACATGTACCAGGTTATACTACATGTACCAGGTTATACTACATGTACCAGGTTATACTGTGGTGAGTTGAGGGACATGTACCAGGTTATACTACATGTACCAGGTTATACTGTGGTGTGTTGTGGGACATGTATCAGGTTATACTGTGGTGAGTTATAGGACATGTACCAGGTTATACTGTGGTGAGTTGAGGGACATGTACCAGGTTATACTACATGTACCAGGTTATACTGTGGTGTGTTGTGGGACATGTATCAGGTTATACTGTGGTGTGTTGTAGGACATGTACCAGGTTATACTACATGTACCAGGTTATACTGTGGTGTGTTGTAGGACATGTACCAGGTTATACTGTGGTGTGTTGTAGGACATGTACCAGGTTATACTACATGTACCAGGTTATACTACATGTACCAGGTTATACTGTGGTGAGTTATAGGACATGTACCAGGTCATACTACATGTACCAGGTTATACTACATGTACCAGGTTATACTACATGTACCAGGTTATACTACATGTACCAGGTTATACTGTGGTGAGTTGTAGGACATGTACCAGGTTATACTACATGTACCAGGTTATTCTACATGTGCCAGGTTATACTACATGTACCAGGTTATACTACATGTGCCAGGTTATACTACATGTACCAGGTTATACTACATGTACCAGGTTATACTACATGTACCAGGTTATACTACATGTACCAGATTATACTGTTGTGAGTTATAGGACATGTACCAGGTTATACTGTGGTGAGTTATAGGACATGTACCAGGTTATAATACATGTACCAGGTTATACTACATGTACCAGGTTATACTGTGGTGAGTTATAGGACATGTACCAGGTTATACTGTGGTGTGTTGTAGGACATGTAGCAGGTTATACTGTGGTGTGTTGTAGGACATGTACCAGGTTATACTGTGGTGAGTTGTAGGACATGTACCAGGTTATACTACATGTACCAGGTTATACTACATGTACCAGGTTATACTGTGGTGAGTTGTAGGACATGTACCAGGTTATACTACATATACCAGGTTATACTACATGTACCAGGTTATACTACATGTACCAGGTTATACTGTGGTGAGTTATAGGACATGTACCAGGTTATACTGTGGTGTGTTGTAGGACATGTACCAGGTTATACTGTGGTGTGTTGTAGGACATGTACCAGGTTATACTACATGTACCAGGTTATACTGTGGTGTGTTGTAGGACATGTACCAGGTTATACTGTGGTGTGTTATAGAACATGTACCAGGTCATACTGTGGTGAGTTGTAGGACATGTACCAGGTTATACTACATGTACCAGGTTATACTACATGTACCAGGTTATACTGTGGTGAGTTATAGGACATGTACCAGGTTATACTGTGGTGAGTTATAGGACATGTACCAGGTTATACTGTGGTGAGTTATAGAACATGTACCAGGTTATACTGTGGTGAGTTATAGGACATGTACCAGGTTATACTGTGGTGAGTTGTAGGACATGTACCAGGTTATACTGTGGTGAGTTATAGGACATGTACCAGGTTATACTGTGGTGAAGTTTAGGACATGTACCAGGTTATACTGTGGTGAGTTGTAGGACATGTACCAGGTTATACTGTGGTGAAGTTTAGGACATGTACCAGGTTATACTGTGGTGAGTTATAGGACATGTACCAGGTTATACTGTGGTGAGTTATAGGACATGTACCAGGTTATACTGTGGTGTGTTATAGGACATGTACCAGGTTATACTGTGGTGTGTTATAGGACATGTACCAGGTTATACTGTGGTGAGTTATAGGACATGTACCAGGTTATACTGTGGTGTGTTATAGGACATGTACCAGGTTATACTGTGGTGTGTTATAGGACATGTACCAGGTTATACTGTGGTGTGTTGTAGGACATGTACCAGGTTATACTGTGGTGAGTTATAGGACATGTACCAGGTTATACTACATGTACCAGGTTATACTACATGTACCAGGTTATACTACATGTACCAGGTTATACTACATGTACCAGGTTATACTGTGGTGTGTTGTAGGACATGTACCAGGTTATACTGTGGTGAGTTATAGGACATGTACCAGGTTATACTGTGGTGACTTATAGGACATGTACCAGGTTATACTACATGTACCAGGTTATACTGTGGTGAGTTATAGGACATGTACCAGGTTATACTACATGTACCAGGTTATACTACATGTACCAGGTTACTGTGGTGTGTTGTAGGACATGTACCAGGTTATACTGTGGTGAGTTATAGGACATGTACCAGGTTATACTGTGGTGACTTATTGGACATGTACCAGGTTATACTACATGTACCAGGTTATACTGTGGTGAGTTATAGGACATGTACCAGGTTATGCTACATGTACCAGGTTATACTACATGTACCAGGTTATACTACATGTACCAGGTTATACTACATGTACCAGGTTATACTGTGGTGAGTTATAGGACATGTACCAGGTTATACTGTGGTGTGTTATAGGACATGTACCAGGTTATACTGTGGTGTGTTGTAGGACATGGACCAGGTTATACTACATGTACCAGGTTATACTGTGGTGTGTTGTGGGACATGTATCAGGTTATACTGTGGTGTGTTGTAGGACATGGACCAGGTTATACTGTGGTGAGTTGTAGGACATGTACCAGGTTATACTGTGGTGTGTTGTAGGACATGTACCAGGTTATACTGTGGTGTGTTGTAGGACATGTACCAGGTTATACTGTGGTGTGATGTAGGACATGTACCAGGTTATACTGTGGTGTGTTATAGGACATGTACCAGGTTATACTGTGGTGTGTTGTAGGACATGTACCAGGCTATACTGGGGTGTGTTATAGGACATGTACCAGGTTATACTGGGGTGTGTTATAGGACATGTACCAGGTTATACTGTGGTGTGTTGTAGGACATGTACCAGGTTATACTGTGGTGTGTTATAGGACATGTACCAGGTTATACTGTGGTGAGTTATAGGACATGTACCAGGTTATACTGTGGTGTGTTATAGGACATGTACCAGGTTATACTGTGGTGTGTTATAGGACATGTACCAGGTTATACTGTGGTGAGTTATAGGACATGTACCAGGTTATACTGTGGTGTGTTATAGGACATGTTCCAGGTTATACTGTGGTGTGTTATAGGACATGTACCAGGTTATACTGTGGTGTGTTGTAGGACATGTACCAGGTTATACTGTGGTGAGTTATAGGACATGTACCAGGTTATACTACATGTACCAGGTTATACTACATGTACCAGGTTATACAACATGTACCAGGTTATACTACATGTACCAGGTTATACTACATGTACCAGGTTATACTACATGTACCAGGTTATACTACATGTACCAGGTTATACTGTGGTGTGTTGTAGGACATGTACCAGGTTATACTGTGGTGAGTTATAGGACATGTACCAGGTTATACTGTGGTGACTTATAGGACATGTACCAGGTTATACTACATGTACCAGGTTATACTGTGGTGAGTTGAGGGACATGTACCAGGTTATACTACATGTACCAGGTTATACTGTGGTGTGTTGTGGGACATGTATCAGGTTATAATGTGGTGAGTTATAGGACATGTACCAGGTTATACTGTGGTGAGTTGAGGGACATGTATCAGGTTATACTGTGGTGTGTTGTAGGACATGTACCAGGTTATACTACATGTACCAGGTTATACTACATGTACCAGGTTATACTGTGGTGTGTTGTAGGACATGTACCAGGTTATACTGTGGTGTGTTGTAGGACATGTACCAGGTTATACTACATGTACCAGGTTATACTACATGTACCAGGTTATACTGTGGTGAGTTATAGGACATGTACCAGGTCATACTACATGTACCAGGTTATACTACATGTACCAGGTTATACTACATGTACCAGGTTATACTACATGTACCAGGTTATACTGTGGTGAGTTATAGGACATGTACCAGGTTATACTGTGGTGTTTTATAGGACATGTACCAGGTTATACTGTGGTGAGTTATAGGACATGTACCAGGTTATACTGTGGTGTGTTGTAGGACATGTACCAGGTTATACTGTGGTGAGTTGTAGGACATGTACCAGGTTATACTACATGTACCAGGTTATACTACATGTACCAGGTTATACTACATGTACCAGGTTATACTGTGGTGTGTTGTAGGACATGTACCAGGTTATACTGTGGTGTGTTACAGGACATGTACCAGGTTATACTGTGGTGAAGTTTAGGACATGTACCAGGTTATACTGTGGTGTGTTATAGGACATGTACCAGGTTATACTGTGGTGAGTTATAGGACATGTACCAGGTTATACTGTGGTGTGTTATAGGACATGTACCAGGTTATACTGTGGTGTGTTATAGGACATGTACCAGGTTATACTGTGGTGAGTTATAGGACATGTACCAGGTTATACTGTGGTGTGTTATAGGACATGTACCAGGTTATACTGTGGTGTGTTATAGGACATGTACCAGGTTATACTGTGGTGTGTTGTAGGACATGTACCAGGTTATACTGTGGTGAGTTATAGGACATGTACCAGGTTATACTACATGTACCAGGTTATACTACATGTACCAGGTTATACTACATGTACCAGGTTATACTACATGTACCAGGTTATACTACATGTACCAGGTTATACTACATGTACCAGGTTATACTACATGTACCAGGTTATACTGTGGTGTGTTGTAGGACATGTACCAGGTTATACTGTGGTGAGTTATAGGACATGTACCAGGTTATACTGTGGTGACTTATAGGACATGTACCAGGTTATACTACATGTACCAGGTTATACTGTGGTGAGTTATAGGACATGTACCAGGTTATACTACATGTACCAGGTTATACTACATGTACCAGGTTACTGTGGTGTGTTGTAGGACATGTACCAGGTTATACTGTGGTGAGTTATAGGACATGTACCAGGTTATACTGTGGTGACTTATTGGACATGTACCAGGTTATACTACATGTACCAGGTTATACTGTGGTGAGTTATAGGACATGTACCAGGTTATGCTACATGTACCAGGTTATACTACATGTACCAGGTTATACTACATGTACCAGGTTATACTACATGTACCAGGTTATACTGTGGTGAGTTATAGGACATGTACCAGGTTATACTGTGGTGTGTTATAGGACATGTACCAGGTTATACTGTGGTGTGTTGTAGGACATGGACCAGGTTATACTACATGTACCAGGTTATACTGTGGTGTGTTGTGGGACATGTATCAGGTTATACTGTGGTGTGTTGTAGGACATGGACCAGGTTATACTGTGGTGAGTTGTAGGACATGTACCAGGTTATACTGTGGTGTGTTGTAGGACATGTACCAGGTTATACTGTGGTGTGTTGTAGGACATGTACCAGGTTATACTGTGGTGTGATGTAGGACATGTACCAGGTTATACTGTGGTGTGTTATAGGACATGTACCAGGTTATACTGTGGTGTGTTGTAGGACATGTACCAGGCTATACTGGGGTGTGTTATAGGACATGTACCAGGTTATACTGGGGTGTGTTATAGGACATGTACCAGGTTATACTGTGGTGTGTTGTAGGACATGTACCAGGTTATACTGTGGTGTGTTATAGGACATGTACCAGGTTATACTGTGGTGTGTTGTAGGACATGTACCAGGTTATACTACATGTACCAGGTTATACTGTGGTGTGTTATAGGACATGTACCAGGTTATACTGTGGTGTGCTGTAGGACATGTACCAGGTTATACTGTGGTGAGTTGTAGGACATGTACCAGGTTATACTGTGGTGAGTTGTAGGACATGTACCAGGTTATACTGGGGTGAGTTGTAGGACATGTACCAGGTTATACTGGGGTGAGTTGTAGGACATGTACCAGGTTATACTGGGGTGTGTTGTAGGACATGTACCAGGTTATACTGGGGTGTGTTATAGGACATGTACCAGGTTATACTGTGGTGAGTTATAGGACATGTACCAGGTTATACTGTGGTGTGTTGTAGGACATGTACCAGGTTATACTTTGGTGTGTTATAGGACATGTACCAGGTTATACTGTGGTGTGTTGTAGGACATGTACCAGGTTATACTACATGTACCAGGTTATACTGTGGTGTGTTATAGGACATGTACCAGGTTATACTGTGGTGAGTTGTAGGACATGTACCAGGTTATACTGTGGTGAGTTGTAGGACATGTACCAGGTTATACTGTGGTGAGTTGTAGGACATGTACCAGGTTATACTGTGGTGAGTTGTAGGACATGTACCAGGTTATACTGTGGTGAGTTGTAGGACATGTACCAGGTTATACTGTGGTGAGTTGTAGGACATGTACCAGGTTATACTGTGGTGAGATGTAGGACATGTACCAGGTTATACTGTGGTGAGTTGTAGGACATGTACAAGGTTATACTGTGGTGAGTTGTAGGACATGTACCAGGTTATACTGTGGTGTGTTGTAGGACATGTACCAGGTTATACTACATGTACCAGGTTATACTGTGGTGTGTTGTAGGACATGTACCAGGTTATACTGTGGTGAGTTGTAGGACATGGACCAGGTTATACTGTGGTGAGTTGTAGGACATGTACCATGTTATACTGTGGTGTGTTATAGGACATGTACCAGGTTATACTGTGGTGAGTTGTAGGACATGTACCAGGTTATACTGTGGTGAGTTATAGGACATGTACCAGGTTATACTGTGGTGAGTTGTAGGACATGTACCAGGTTATACTGGGGTGTGTTATAGGACATGTACCAGGTTATACTGTGGTGTGTTGTAGGACATGTACCAGGTTATACTGTGGTGAGTTATAGGACATGTACCAGGTTATACTGTGGTGAGTTATAGGACATGTACCAGGTTATACTGTGGTGAGTTATAGGACATGTACCAGGTTATACTGTGGTGAGTTATAGGACATGTACCAGGTTATACTGTGGTGAGTTGTAGGACATGTACCAGGTTATACTGTGGTGAGTTATAGGACATGTACCAGGTTATACTGTGGTGAGTTGTAGGACATGTACCAGGTTATACTGTGGTGAGTTGTAGGACATGTACCAGGTTATACTGTGGTGAGTTGTAGGACATGTACCAGGTTATACTGGGGTGTGTTGTAGGACATGTACCAGGTTATACTGTGGTGAGTTGTAGGACATGTACCAGGTTATACTGTGGTGAGTTGTAGGACATGTACCAGGTTATACTGTGTTGAGTTGTAGGACAAGTACCAGGTTATACTGTGGTGAGTTGTAGGACATGTACCAGGTTATACTGTGGTGAGTTGTAGGACATGTACCAGGTTATACTGTGGTGAGTTGTAGGACATGTACCAGGCTATACTACATGTACCAGGTTATACTGTGGTGAGTTGTAGGACATGTACCAGGTTATACTGGGGTGTGTTATAGGACATGTACCAGGTTATACTGTGGTGTGTTGTGTACCAGGTTATACTGTGGTGTGTTGTAGGACATGTACCAGGTTATACTGTGGTGAGTTGTAGGACATGTACCAGGTTATACTGTGGTGAGTTGTAGGACATGTACCAGGTTATACCAGGTTATACTGTGGTGTGTTATAGGACATGTACCAGGTTATACTGTGGTGTGTTGTAGGACATGTACCAGGTTATACTGTGGTGTGTTATAGGACATGTACCAGGTTATACTGTGGTGTGTTATAGGACATGTACCAGGTTATACTGTGGTGTGTTGTAGGACATGTACCAGGTTATACTGTGGTGAGTTATAGGACATGTACCAGGTTATACTGTGGTGACTTATAGGACATGTACCAGGTTATACTACATGTACCAGGTTATACTGTGGTGAGTTGAGGGACATGTACCAGGTTATACTACATGTACCAGGTTATACTGTGGTGTGTTGTGGGACATGTATCAGGTTATACTGTGGTGAGTTATAGGACATGTACCAGGTTATACTGTGGTGAGTTGAGGGACATGTACCAGGTTATACTACATGTACCAGGTTATACTGTGGTGTGTTGTGGGACATGTATCAGGTTATACTGTGGTGTGTTGTAGGACATGTACCAGGTTATACTACATGTACCAGGTTATACTGTGGTGTGTTGTAGGACATGTACCAGGTTATACTGTGGTGTGTTGTAGGACATGTACCAGGTTATACTACATGTACCAGGTTATACTACATGTACCAGGTTATACTGTGGTGAGTTATAGGACATGTACCAGGTCATACTACATGTACCAGGTTATACTACATGTACCAGGTTATACTACATGTACCAGGTTATACTACATGTACCAGGTTATACTGTGGTGAGTTATAGGACATGTACCAGGTTATACTGTGGTGTGTTATAGGACATGTACCAGGTTATACTGTGGTGAGTTATAGGACATGTACCAGGTTATACTGTGGTGTGTTGTAGGACATGTACCAGGTTATACTGTGGTGAGTTGTAGGACATGTACCAGGTTATACTACATGTACCAGGTTATACTACATGTACCAGGTTATACTACATGTACCAGGTTATACTACATGTACCAGGTTATACTGTGGTGTGTTGTAGGACATGTATCAGGTTATACTGTGGTGTGTTACAGGACATGTACCAGGTTATACTGTGGTGAAGTTTAGGACATGTACCAGGTTATACTGTGGTGTGTTATAGGACATGTACCAGGTTATACTGTGGTGTGTTATAGGACATGTACAAGGTTATACTGTGGTGTGTTATAGGACATGTACCAGGTTATACTGTGGTGTGTTGTAGGACATGTACCAGGTTATACTGTGGTGTGTTATAGGACATGTACCAGGTTATACTGTGGTGTGTTATAGGACATGTACCAGGTTATACTGTGGTGTGTTGTAGGACATGTACCAGGTTATACTGTGGTGTGTTATAGGACATGTACCAGGTTATACTACATGTACCAGGTTATACTGTGGTGTGTTATAGGACATGTACCAGGTTATACTGTGGTGAGTTGTAGGACATGTACCAGGTTATACTGTGGTGAGTTATACTACATGTACCAGGTTATACTACATGTACCAGGTTATACTACATGTACCAGGTTATACTACATGTACCAGGTTATACTACATGTACCAGGTTATACTGTGGTGAGTTGAGGGACATGTACCAGGTTATACTACATGTACCAGGTTATACTGTGGTGTGTTGTGGGACATGTATCAGGTTATACTGTGGTGAGTTATAGGACATGTACCAGGTTATACTGTGGTGAGTTGAGGGACATGTACCAGGTTATACTACATGTACCAGGTTATACTGTGGTGTGTTGTGGGACATGTATCAGGTTATACTGTGGTGTGTTGTAGGACATGTACCAGGTTATACTACATGTACCAGGTTATACTGTGGTGTGTTGTAGGACATGTACCAGGTTATACTGTGGTGTGTTGTAGGACATGTACCAGGTTATACTACATGTACCAGGTTATACTACATGTACCAGGTTATACTGTGGTGAGTTATAGGACATGTACCAGGTCATACTACATGTACCAGGTTATACTACATGTACCAGGTTATACTACATGTACCAGGTTATACTACATGTACCAGGTTATACTGTGGTGAGTTGTAGGACATGTACCAGGTTATACTACATGTACCAGGTTATACTACATGTGCCAGGTTATACTGTGGTGAGTTATAGGACATGTACCAGGTTATACTGTGGTGTGTTGTAGGACATGTAGCAGGTTATACTGTGGTGTGTTGTAGGACATGTACCAGGTTATACTGTGGTGAGTTGTAGGACATGTACCAGGTTATACTACATGTACCAGGTTATACTACATGTACCAGGTTATACTGTGGTGAGTTGTAGGACATGTACCAGGTTATACTACATATACCAGGTTATACTACATGTACCAGGTTATACTACATGTACCAGGTTATACTGTGGTGAGTTATAGGACATGTACCAGGTTATACTGTGGTGTGTTGTAGGACATGTACCAGGTTATACTGTGGTGTGTTGTAGGACATGTACCAGGTTATACTACATGTACCAGGTTATACTGTGGTGTGTTGTAGGACATGTACCAGGTTATACTGTGGTGTGTTATAGAACATGTACCAGGTCATACTGTGGTGAGTTGTAGGACATGTACCAGGTTATACTACATGTACCAGGTTATACTACATGTACCAGGTTATACTGTGGTGAGTTATAGGACATGTACCAGGTTATACTGTGGTGAGTTATAGGACATGTACCAGGTTATACTGTGGTGAGTTATAGAACATGTACCAGGTTATACTGTGGTGAGTTATAGGACATGTACCAGGTTATACTGTGGTGAGTTGTAGGACATGTACCAGGTTATACTGTGGTGAGTTATAGGACATGTACCAGGTTATACTGTGGTGAAGTTTAGGACATGTACCAGGTTATACTGTGGTGAGTTGTAGGACATGTACCAGGTTATACTGTGGTGAAGTTTAGGACATGTACCAGGTTATACTGTGGTGAGTTATAGGACATGTACCAGGTTATACTGTGGTGAGTTATAGGACATGTACCAGGTTATACTGTGGTGTGTTATAGGACATGTACCAGGTTATACTGTGGTGTGTTATAGGACATGTACCAGGTTATACTGTGGTGAGTTATAGGACATGTACCAGGTTATACTGTGGTGTGTTATAGGACATGTACCAGGTTATACTGTGGTGTGTTATAGGACATGTACCAGGTTATACTGTGGTGTGTTGTAGGACATGTACCAGGTTATACTGTGGTGAGTTATAGGACATGTACCAGGTTATACTACATGTACCAGGTTATACTACATGTACCAGGTTATACTGTGGTGACTTATAGGACATGTACCAGGTTATACTACATGTACCAGGTTATACTGTGGTGAGTTGAGGGACATGTACCAGGTTATACTACATGTACCAGGTTATACTGTGGTGTGTTGTGGGACATGTATCAGGTTATACTGTGGTGAGTTATAGGACATGTACCAGGTTATACTGTGGTGAGTTGAGGGACATGTACCAGGTTATACTACATGTACCAGGTTATACTGTGGTGTGTTGTGGGACATGTATCAGGTTATACTGTGGTGTGTTGTAGGACATGTACCAGGTTATACTACATGTACCAGGTTATACTGTGGTGTGTTGTAGGACATGTACCAGGTTATACTGTGGTGTGTTGTAGGACATGTACCAGGTTATACTACATGTACCAGGTTATACTACATGTACCAGGTTATACTGTGGTGAGTTATAGGACATGTACCAGGTCATACTACATGTACCAGGTTATACTACATGTACCAGGTTATACTACATGTACCAGGTTATACTACATGTACCAGGTTATACTGTGGTGAGTTATAGGACATGTACCAGGTTATACTGTGGTGTGTTATAGGACATGTACCAGGTTATACTGTGGTGAGTTATAGGACATGTACCAGGTTATACTGTGGTGTGTTGTAGGACATGTACCAGGTTATACTGTGGTGAGTTGTAGGACATGTACCAGGTTATACTACATGTACCAGGTTATACTACATGTACCAGGTTATACTACATGTACCAGGTTATACTACATGTACCAGGTTATACTGTGGTGTGTTGTAGGACATGTATCAGGTTATACTGTGGTGTGTTACAGGACATGTACCAGGTTATACTGTGGTGAAGTTTAGGACATGTACCAGGTTATACTGTGGTGTGTTATAGGACATGTACCAGGTTATACTGTGGTGTGTTATAGGACATGTACAAGGTTATACTGTGGTGTGTTATAGGACATGTACCAGGTTATACTGTGGTGTGTTGTAGGACATGTACCAGGTTATACTGTGGTGTGTTATAGGACATGTACCAGGTTATACTGTGGTGTGTTATAGGACATGTACCAGGTTATACTGTGGTGTGTTGTAGGACATGTACCAGGTTATACTGTGGTGTGTTATAGGACATGTACCAGGTTATACTACATGTACCAGGTTATACTGTGGTGTGTTATAGGACATGTACCAGGTTATACTGTGGTGAGTTGTAGGACATGTACCAGGTTATACTGTGGTGAGTTATACTACATGTACCAGGTTATACTACATGTACCAGGTTATACTACATGTACCAGGTTATACTACATGTACCAGGTTATACTACATGTACCAGGTTATACTGTGGTGAGTTGAGGGACATGTACCAGGTTATACTACATGTACCAGGTTATACTGTGGTGTGTTGTGGGACATGTATCAGGTTATACTGTGGTGAGTTATAGGACATGTACCAGGTTATACTGTGGTGAGTTGAGGGACATGTACCAGGTTATACTACATGTACCAGGTTATACTGTGGTGTGTTGTGGGACATGTATCAGGTTATACTGTGGTGTGTTGTAGGACATGTACCAGGTTATACTACATGTACCAGGTTATACTGTGGTGTGTTGTAGGACATGTACCAGGTTATACTGTGGTGTGTTGTAGGACATGTACCAGGTTATACTACATGTACCAGGTTATACTACATGTACCAGGTTATACTGTGGTGAGTTATAGGACATGTACCAGGTCATACTACATGTACCAGGTTATACTACATGTACCAGGTTATACTACATGTACCAGGTTATACTACATGTACCAGGTTATACTGTGGTGAGTTGTAGGACATGTACCAGGTTATACTACATGTACCAGGTTATACTACATGTGCCAGGTTATACTACATGTACCAGGTTATACTACATGTGCCAGGTTATACTACATGTACCAGGTTATACTACATGTACCAGGTTATACTACATGTACCAGGTTATACTACATGTACCAGATTATACTGTTGTGAGTTATAGGACATGTACCAGGTTATACTGTGGTGAGTTATAGGACATGTACCAGGTTATAATACATGTACCAGGTTATACTACATGTACCAGGTTATACTGTGGTGAGTTATAGGACATGTACCAGGTTATACTGTGGTGTGTTGTAGGACATGTAGCAGGTTATACTGTGGTGTGTTGTAGGACATGTACCAGGTTATACTGTGGTGAGTTGTAGGACATGTACCAGGTTATACTACATGTACCAGGTTATACTACATGTACCAGGTTATACTGTGGTGAGTTGTAGGACATGTACCAGGTTATACTACATATACCAGGTTATACTACATGTACCAGGTTATACTACATGTACCAGGTTATACTGTGGTGAGTTATAGGACATGTACCAGGTTATACTGTGGTGTGTTGTAGGACATGTACCAGGTTATACTGTGGTGTGTTGTAGGACATGTACCAGGTTATACTACATGTACCAGGTTATACTGTGGTGTGTTGTAGGACATGTACCAGGTTATACTGTGGTGTGTTATAGAACATGTACCAGGTCATACTGTGGTGAGTTGTAGGACATGTACCAGGTTATACTACATGTACCAGGTTATACTACATGTACCAGGTTATACTGTGGTGAGTTATAGGACATGTACCAGGTTATACTGTGGTGAGTTATAGGACATGTACCAGGTTATACTGTGGTGAGTTATAGAACATGTACCAGGTTATACTGTGGTGAGTTATAGGACATGTACCAGGTTATACTGTGGTGAGTTGTAGGACATGTACCAGGTTATACTGTGGTGAGTTATAGGACATGTACCAGGTTATACTGTGGTGAAGTTTAGGACATGTACCAGGTTATACTGTGGTGAGTTGTAGGACATGTACCAGGTTATACTGTGGTGAAGTTTAGGACATGTACCAGGTTATACTGTGGTGAGTTATAGGACATGTACCAGGTTATACTGTGGTGAGTTATAGGACATGTACCAGGTTATACTGTGGTGTGTTATAGGACATGTACCAGGTTATACTGTGGTGTGTTATAGGACATGTACCAGGTTATACTGTGGTGAGTTATAGGACATGTACCAGGTTATACTGTGGTGTGTTATAGGACATGTACCAGGTTATACTGTGGTGTGTTATAGGACATGTACCAGGTTATACTGTGGTGTGTTGTAGGACATGTACCAGGTTATACTGTGGTGAGTTATAGGACATGTACCAGGTTATACTACATGTACCAGGTTATACTACATGTACCAGGTTATACTACATGTACCAGGTTATACTACATGTACCAGGTTATACTACATGTACCAGGTTATACTACATGTACCAGGTTATACTACATGTACCAGGTTATACTGTGGTGTGTTGTAGGACATGTACCAGGTTATACTGTGGTGAGTTATAGGACATGTACCAGGTTATACTGTGGTGACTTATAGGACATGTACCAGGTTATACTACATGTACCAGGTTATACTGTGGTGAGTTATAGGACATGTACCAGGTTATACTACATGTACCAGGTTATACTACATGTACCAGGTTACTGTGGTGTGTTGTAGGACATGTACCAGGTTATACTGTGGTGAGTTATAGGACATGTACCAGGTTATACTGTGGTGACTTATTGGACATGTACCAGGTTATACTACATGTACCAGGTTATACTGTGGTGAGTTATAGGACATGTACCAGGTTATGCTACATGTACCAGGTTATACTACATGTACCAGGTTATACTACATGTACCAGGTTATACTACATGTACCAGGTTATACTGTGGTGAGTTATAGGACATGTACCAGGTTATACTGTGGTGTGTTATAGGACATGTACCAGGTTATACTGTGGTGTGTTGTAGGACATGGACCAGGTTATACTACATGTACCAGGTTATACTGTGGTGTGTTGTGGGACATGTATCAGGTTATACTGTGGTGTGTTGTAGGACATGGACCAGGTTATACTGTGGTGAGTTGTAGGACATGTACCAGGTTATACTGTGGTGTGTTGTAGGACATGTACCAGGTTATACTGTGGTGTGTTGTAGGACATGTACCAGGTTATACTGTGGTGTGATGTAGGACATGTACCAGGTTATACTGTGGTGTGTTATAGGACATGTACCAGGTTATACTGTGGTGTGTTGTAGGACATGTACCAGGCTATACTGGGGTGTGTTATATGACATGTACCAGGTTATACTGGGGTGTGTTATAGGACATGTACCAGGTTATACTGTGGTGTGTTGTAGGACATGTACCAGGTTATACTGTGGTGTGTTATAGGACATGTACCAGGTTATACTGTGGTGTGTTGTAGGACATGTACCAGGTTATACTACATGTACCAGGTTATACTGTGGTGTGTTATAGGACATGTACCAGGTTATACTGTGGTGTGCTGTAGGACATGTACCAGGTTATACTGTGGTGAGTTGTAGGACATGTACCAGGTTATACTGTGGTGAGTTGTAGGACATGTACCAGGTTATACTGGGGTGAGTTGTAGGACATGTACCAGGTTATACTGGGGTGAGTTGTAGGACATGTACCAGGTTATACTGGGGTGTGTTGTAGGACATGTACCAGGTTATACTGGGGTGTGTTATAGGACATGTACCAGGTTATACTGTGGTGAGTTATAGGACATGTACCAGGTTATACTGTGGTGTGTTGTAGGACATGTACCAGGTTATACTTTGGTGTGTTATAGGACATGTACCAGGTTATACTGTGGTGTGTTGTAGGACATGTACCAGGTTATACTACATGTACCAGGTTATACTGTGGTGTGTTATAGGACATGTACCAGGTTATACTGTGGTGAGTTGTAGGACATGTACCAGGTTATACTGTGGTGAGTTGTAGGACATGTACCAGGTTATACTGTGGTGAGTTGTAGGACATGTACCAGGTTATACTGTGGTGAGTTGTAGGACATGTACCAGGTTATACTGTGGTGAGTTGTAGGACATGTACCAGGTTATACTGTGGTGAGTTGTAGGACATGTACCAGGTTATACTGTGGTGAGATGTAGGACATGTACCAGGTTATACTGTGGTGAGTTGTAGGACATGTACAAGGTTATACTGTGGTGAGTTGTAGGACATGTACCAGGTTATACTGTGGTGTGTTGTAGGACATGTACCAGGTTATACTACATGTACCAGGTTATACTGTGGTGTGTTGTAGGACATGTACCAGGTTATACTGTGGTGAGTTGTAGGACATGGACCAGGTTATACTGTGGTGAGTTGTAGGACATGTACCATGTTATACTGTGGTGTGTTATAGGACATGTACCAGGTTATACTGTGGTGAGTTGTAGGACATGTACCAGGTTATACTGTGGTGAGTTATAGGACATGTACCAGGTTATACTGTGGTGAGTTGTAGGACATGTACCAGGTTATACTGGGGTGTGTTATAGGACATGTACCAGGTTATACTGTGGTGTGTTGTAGGACATGTACCAGGTTATACTGTGGTGAGTTATAGGACATGTACCAGGTTATACTGTGGTGAGTTATAGGACATGTACCAGGTTATACTGTGGTGAGTTATAGGACATGTACCAGGTTATACTGTGGTGAGTTATAGGACATGTACCAGGTTATACTGTGGTGAGTTGTAGGACATGTACCAGGTTATACTGTGGTGAGTTATAGGACATGTACCAGGTTATACTGTGGTGAGTTGTAGGACATGTACCAGGTTATACTGTGGTGAGTTGTAGGACATGTACCAGGTTATACTGTGGTGAGTTGTAGGACATGTACCAGGTTATACTGGGGTGTGTTGTAGGACATGTACCAGGTTATACTGTGGTGAGTTGTAGGACATGTACCAGGTTATACTGTGGTGAGTTGTAGGACATGTACCAGGTTATACTGTGTTGAGTTGTAGGACATGTACCAGGTTATACTGTGGTGAGTTGTAGGACATGTACCAGGTTATACTGTGGTGAGTTGTAGGACATGTACCAGGTTATACTGTGGTGTGTTATAGGACATGTACCAGGTTATACTGTGGTGAGTTGTAGGACATGTACCAGGTTATACTGTGGTGAGTTGTAGGACATGTACCAGGCTATACTACATGTACCAGGTTATACTGTGGTGAGTTGTAGGACATGTACCAGGTTATACTGGGGTGTGTTATAGGACATGTACCAGGTTATACTGTGGTGTGTTGTGTACCAGGTTATACTGTGGTGTGTTGTAGGACATGTACCAGGTTATACTGGGGTGAGTTGTAGGACATGTACCAGGTTATACTGTGGTGAGTTGTAGGACATGTACCAGGTTATACCAGGTTATACTGTGGTGAGTTGTAGGACATGTACCAGGTTATACTGTGGTGAGTTGTAGGACATGTACCAGGTTATACTGTGGTGTGTTGTAGGACATGTACCAGGTTATACTGTGGTGTGTACAGTACAAATTGCATCCTAAGCAGAGTTTAATGTGTTCATCCTTGTGCTAAATGCTAACAGGGCTTTGGGACCTGTTTTTGAATAATGGTTTGTGGTTTAAAGCAGCTCCATTTTCAGATCAGTGTACAAAACCATTTCTGTCAAGTTAAAGAAATCACAACAGTAGATAGAGTAGAGCACTTTAGATTCTGTTAAGGAAACATGACATACCCTACTGCTCTGTGACAGACAGACAGACAGACAGACAGACAGCTTAATTTCTCTTTGACTGTGAGACATCGTTCATTCTCCACAGTACAGCGAACAAGTAGAACGCTTGTATCTACAACATGAATGATAGTAACTCATATTAACTGTATTCTACTCCGACACACAGTGAGCTCATCTAGCTGGTTGAAATCTATCCTGAGAAAATAACACGTTAGCCAGGAGGTCAAAGAGTTACTATATTTTCCTCCTTTTTTTGGTATTTCAATAATGAGCCATGCTGAAGTAGTGCTATGATATAACTGGTGACTGCAGCTGGTCAAAATGACTGCTGCTGGAGACAGAACCTGAACGGCTACAGGAATCAAGTTTCTACTCGGCGAGAGAAACTGTCTCCGGCAAAATGATGCATGTCTCTTCACTGGCCAACATGTCTTAGTACAGTAGCTGGGAAGGCAACGTGCAGACACTGTGCGCAGAGACAGGAAATAGTATTATTTGGGTCGTGATCGTTGAACTACATTGTACTTGAACAGACTTTGTACTCATCCCAAAGTGCACTTTAACCTTTGAGTGTATCAACAGAGGGGAAATCCGTTGTGCCCTACCTGTGTCTGATTCTGCAGGCGTTCAGGGGAGGGGAGTTGGGTTGTGGGGCCAGGCTCGGCGCCGTCTCTCTGGGGTAGCTGGGTAGACGACGTGTCCCTGTCCTCTCTCTCCGTCTCTTCCTCTCCGGGCTCCAAGATCAGCTCTGGAATACCCTCCAACTTCTCATGGTGGAACAGAGAGGACATGGAATAACAAGGTTATTAAACACGACTACAGACATGGAATAACACGGTTATTAAACACGACTACAGACATGGAATAACACGGTTATTAAACACGACTACAGACATGGAATAACAAGGTTATTAAACACGACTACAGACATGGAATAACACGGTTATTAAACACGACTACAGACATGGAATAACACGGTTATTAAACACGACTACAGACATGGAATAACACGGTTATTAAACACGACTACAGACATGGAATAACACGGTTATTAAACACGACTACAGACATGGAATAACACGGTCGTTAAACACGACTACAGACATGGAATAACACGGTTATTAAACACGACTACAGACATGGAATAACACGGATATTAAACACGACTACAGACATGGAATAACACGGTTATTAAACACGACTACAGACATGGAATAACACGGTTATTAAACACGACTACAGACATGGAATAACACGGTCGTTAAACACGACTACAGACATGGAATAACAAGGTTATTAAACACGACTACAGACATGGAATAACACGGTTATTAAACACGACTACAGACATGGAATAACACGGTTATTAAACACGACTACAGACATGGAATAACACGGTCGTTAAACACGACTACAGACATGGAATAACACGGTCGTTAAACACGACTACAGACATGGAATAACAAGGTTATTAAACACGACTACAGACATGGAATAACACGGTCGTTAAACACGACTACAGACATGGAATAACAAGGTTATTAAACACGACTACAGACATGGAATAACACGGATATTAAACACGACTACAGACATGGAATAACACGGATATTAAACACGACTACAGACATGGAATAACACGGTTATTAAACACGACTACAGACATGGAATAACAAGGTTATTAAACACGACTACAGACATGGAATAACACGGGTAGTTGTTATGGGAGGGGGGGGGGCACCTGCACCCCAAAGCTCTGTGCATGGCCCTACCTCTGAGTGTGCTGTCTCCTCCCCGGTCTCTGTCCTCTTCCCCAGCCTCCAGACTAAACTACCTGGGGTTCAGCCTCTAGCCAGTCACCTCACCTCTCAGTGTGCTGTCTCCTCCCCGGTCTCTGTCCTCTTCCCCAGCCTCCAGACTAAACTACCTGGGGTTCAGCCTCTAGCCAGTCACCTCACCTCTGAGTGTGCTGTCTCCTCCCCGGTCTCTGTCCTCTTCCCCAGCCTCCAGACTAAACTACCTGGGGTTCAGCCTCGAGCCAGTCACCTCACCTCTGAGTGTGCTGTCTCCTCCCCGGTCTCTGTCCTCTTCCCCAGCCTCCAGACTAAACTACCTGGGGTTCAGCCTCTAGCCAGTCACCTCACCTCTCAGTGTGCTGTCTCCTCCCCGGTCTCTGTCCTCTTCCCCAGCCTCCAGACTAAACTACCTGGGGTTCAGCCTCTACCTGGAGTTCAGCCTCTACCTCTAGCCAGTCATCTCACCTCTGAGTGTGCTGTCTCCTCCCCGGTCTCTGTCCTCTTCCCCAGCCTCCAGTGCATGAGGATCCAGCGTAGCTTCATATAGAAGATGACGGTGTTGTGTCTGAACAACTGGACCTCCTGCTGCAGTAGGGTTCTCTCCTGGACCCAGGGAGCCTCGTGGGCCTGCAGGCCCGTCAGATCCAGACCCGCCCTGGGCCTCACACCCTGCGGATCCAGCCGCCTCCGCTCCTCATCCTGGTGGGAGATAGGGAGAGGAGGTTGGGAGGGAGGGAAGGGGTGATAAGATAAACAGAGGAGGAGGGGGTGATATGTTGGGTAGGGAGATAGGGAGGGGAAAATGTTGTTATTCTCCAGTATTTCCTCATTGTGGTGGGTAGGGAGGTGGAAAGCGGGGGGGGGGGGGGGGGGGGTGTAAGGTCAGGAGTTTTCCCCACATGACCCCTAGTTGAAAACTACTGTACGTTTAGGTCCCAGAGTTTGTCAAAGGTCCTGGAGGGTTCCGTGACCATGTGACCTAACCAGGAAAAACTATGAGCCCTGGAGATAGTCTTTAACCAGGCCCCAGAGCCCTCAAGAGAGTCTTTAACCAGGCCCCAGAGCCCTGGAGAGAGTCTTTAACCAGGCCCCAGAGCCCTGAAGAGAGTCTTTAACCAGGCCCCAGAGCCCTGAAGAGAGTCTTTAATGCATGGAGCCCCAGACCGAGGGTGATTGACCGTCATCTTGAACTTCTTCCATTTTCTAATAATTGCGCCAACAGTTGTTGCCTTCTCACCAAGCTGCTTGCCTATTGTCCTGTAGCCCATCCCAGCCTTGTGCAGGTCTACAATTTTATCCCTGATGTCCTTACACAGCTCTCTGGTCTTGGCCATTGTGGAGAGGTTGGAGTCTGTTTGATTGAGTGTGTGGACAGGTGTCTTTTATACAGGTAACGAGTTCAAACAGGTGCAGTTAATACAGGTAATGAGTGGAGAACAGGAGGGCTTCTTAAAGAAAAACTAACAGGCCTGTGAGAGCCGGAATTTTTACTGGTTGGTAGGTGATCAAATACTTATGTCATGCAATAAAATGCAAATTAATTATTTAAAAATCATACAATGTGATTTTCTGGATTTTTGTTTTAGATTCCGTCTCTCGCAGTTGAAGTGTACCTATGATAAAAATTACAGACCTCTACATGCTTTGTAAGTAGGAAAACCTGCAAAATCAGCAGTGTGTCAAATACTTGTTCTCCCCACTGTTTTTATTATTTACAGTATGTAGCCTACACCCCCCTGCACACTTATTATTTACAGTATGTACACCCCCCTAAATATTTATTATTTACAGTATGTACACTCCCCTACATATTTATTATTTACAGTATGTACACTCCCCTCTCCTGGGTGATGGGGCGGTGTGCAACAGGCACTGGCCTTTCTCACCTATATGAATGAACCGAATATGTTGACCGAATCTATTTAATTACACTTTTAATTTATATGTAATAAAAAGTCTCAATAATGTTTGGTTATATATTCTGATGCCTTTCTGATGTCAACATTGGTGTGGACACGAGAGGCTGTAGCCAATAGCATAGTCTATCACCTACATTTAGACATGTAGGTTAACTATTTATGGACATTTACAGACACATGTTTTTTACAGAATAGCTAGTGGGTTTATTTTGTTTTTCAAAATCAATTTAATTGGCTATTTTGGTTAATGTCCTTGGTGCCTTGGCGGACGGCCTTGATGCCCTGGCATATTGGGCACATAACCTGCGATCGTGATCCAGCCGGGAACTGCATTTCTGCCCCAGCTGTGTCCCTCAGCTGTTCCCCCACAAAACATCAACCGGACAACACACAGTTACCATCAGAGCTGTACCCCCAAAACATCAACCAGACAACACACAGTTACTATCAGAGCTGTACCCGCAAAACATCAACCGGACAATACAAAGTTACCATCAGAGCTGTACCCCCAAAACATCAACAGGACAACACACAGTTACTATCAGAGCTGTACCCCCAAAACATCAACCAGACAACACACAGTTACTATCAGAGCTGTACCCCCAAAACATCAACAGGACAACACACAGTTACTATCAGAGCTGTACCCCCAAAACATCAACCAGACAACACACAGTTACAATCAGAGCTGTACCCCCAAAAACATCAACAGAACAACACACAGTTACTATCAGAGCTGTACCCCCAAAACATCAACCGGACAACACACAGTTACCATCAGAGCTGTACCCCCAAAACATCAACAGGACAACACACAGTTACTATCAGAGCTGTACCCCCAAAACATCAACCAGACAACACACAGTTACCATCAGAGCTGTACCCCCAAAACATCAACAGGACAACACACAGTTACTATCAGAGCTTTACCCCCAAAACACCAACCGGACATCACACAGTTACTATCAGAGCTGTACCCCCAAAACATCAACAGGAAAACACACAGTTACTATCAGAGCTGTAACCCCAAAACATAAACCAGACAACACACAGTTACTATCAGAGCTGTACCCCCAAAACATCAACCAGACAACACACAGTTACTATCAGAGCTGTACCCCCAAAACATCAACCGGACAACACAAAGTTACTATCAGAGCTGTACCCCCAAAACATAAACCAGACAACACACAGTTACTATCAGAGCTGTACCCCCAAAACATCAACAGGACAACACACAGTTACTATCAGAGCTGTACCCCCAAAACATCAACAGGACAACACACAGTTACTATCAGAGCTGTACCCCCAAAACATCAACCAGACAACACACAGTTACTATCAGAGCTGTACCCCCAAAACATCAACCGGACAACACACAGTTACCATCAGAGCTGTACCCCCAAAACATCAACCAGACAACACACAGTAACTATCAGAGCTGTACCCCCAAAACATCAACCAGACAACACACAGTAACTATCAGAGCTGTACCCCCAAAACATCAACCAGACAACACACAGTTACTATCAGAGCTGTACCCCAAAAACATCAACAGGACAACACACAGTTACTATCAGAGCTGTACCCCCAAAACATCAACCAGACAACACACAGTAACTATCAGAGCTGTACCCCCAAAACATCAACCAGACAACACACAGTAACCATCAGAGCTGTACCCCCAAAACATCAACCAGACAACACACAGTTACTATCAGAGCTGCACCCCCAAAACATCAACCAGACAACACACAGTTACTATCAGAGCTGTACCCCCAAAACATCAACCAGACAACACACAGTTACTATCAGAGCTGTACCCCCAAAACATCAACAGGACAACACACAGTTACTATCAGAGCTGTACCCCCAAAACATCAACAGGACAACACACAGTAACTATCAGAGCTGTACCCCCAAAACATCAACCAGACAACACACAGTTACTATCAGAGCTGTACCCCCAAAACATCAACCGGACAACACACAGTTACTATCAGAGCTGTACCCCCAAAACATCAACCAGACAACACACAGTAACTATCAGAGCTGTACCTCCACAACATCAACCAGACAACACACAGTAACTATCAGAGCTGTACCCCCAAAACATCAACAGGACAACACACAGTTACTATCAGAGCTGTACCCCCAAAACATCAACCATACAACACACAGTTACTATCAGAGCTGTACCCCCAAAACATCAACCGGACAACACACAGTAACTATCAGAGCTGTACCCCCAAAACATCAACCAGACAACACACAGTTACTATCAGAGCTGTACCCCCAAAACATCAACCAGACAACACACAGTTACTATCAGAGCTGTACCCCCAAAACATCAACAGGACAACACACAGTTACTATCAGAGCTGTACCCCCAAAACATCAACCAGACAACACACAGTTACTATCAGAGCTGTACCCCCAAAACATCAACAGGACAACACACATTTACTATCAGAGCTGTACCCCCAAAACATCAACAGGACAACACACAGTTACTATCAGAGCTGTACCCCCAAAACATCAACCAGACAACACACAGTTACTATCAGAGCTGTACCCCCAAAACATCAATCGGACAACACACAGTTACTATCAGAGCTGTACCCCCATAACATCAACCGGACAACACACAGTTACTATCAGAGCTGTACCCCCAAAACATCAACCAGACAACACACAGTAACTATCAGAGCTGTACCCCCAAAACATCAACCAGACAACACACAGTTACTATCAGAGCTGTACCCCCAAAACATCAACCAGACAACACACAGTAACTATCAGAGCTGTACCCCCAAAACATCAACCGGACAACACACAGTTAGTATCAGAGCTGTACCCCCAAAACATCAACCAGACAACACACAGTAACTATCAGAGCTGTACCCCCATAACATCAACCAGACAACACACAGTTACTATCAGAGTTGTACCCCCAAAACGTCAACCAGACAACACACAGTAGCTATCAGAGCTGTACCCCCAAAACATCAACCAGACAACACACAGTAACTATCAGAGCTGTACCCCCAAAACATCAACCAGACAACACACAGTAACTATCCGAGCTGTACCCCCAAACCATCAACCAGACAACACACAGTAACTATCAGAGCTGTACCCCCAAAACATCAACCGGACAACACACAGTTACTATCAGAGCTGTACCCCCAAAACATCAACCAGACAACACACAGTTACTATCAGAGCTGTACCCCCAAAACATCAACCAGACAACACACAGTAACTATCAGAGCTGTACCCCCAAAACATCAACCGGACAACACACAGTTAGTATCAGAGCTGTACCCCCAAAACATCAACCAGACAACACACAGTAGCTATCAGAGCTGTACCCCCAAAACATCAACCAGACAACACACAGTAACTATCAGAGCTGTACCCCCAAAACATCAACCAGACAACACACAGTAACTATCCGAGCTGTACCCCCAAACCATCAACCAGACAACACACAGTAACTATCAGAGCTGTACCCCCAAAACATCAACCAGACAACACACAGTTACTATCAGAGCTGTACCCCCAAAACATCAACAGGACAACACACAGTTACTATCAGAGCTGTACCCCCAAAACATCAACCAGACAACACACAGTTACTATCAGAGCTGTACCCCCAAAACATCAACAGGACAACACACATTTACTATCAGAGCTGTACCCCCAAAACATCAACAGGACAACACACAGTTACTATCAGAGCTGTACCCCCAAAACATCAACCAGACAACACACAGTAGCTATCAGAGCTGTACCCTCAAAACATCAACCAGACAACACACAGTAACTATCAGAGCTGTACCCCCAAAACATCAACCAGACAACACACAGTAACTATCCGAGCTGTACCCCCAAACCATCAACCAGACAACACACAGTAACTATCAGAGCTGTACCCCCAAAACATCAACCGGACAACACACAGTTACTATCAGAGCTGTACCCCCATAACATCAACCGGACAACACACAGTTACTATCAGAGCTGTACCCCCAAAACATCAACCAGACAACACACAGTAACTATCAGAGCTGTACCCCCAAAACATCAACCAGACAACACACAGTTACTATCAGAGCTGTACCCCCAAAACATCAACCAGACAACACACAGTAACTATCAGAGCTGTACCCCCAAAACATCAACCGGACAACACACAGTTAGTATCAGAGCTGTACCCCCAAAACATCAACCAGACAACACACAGTAACTATCAGAGCTGTACCCCCATAACATCAACCAGACAACACACAGTTACTATCAGAGTTGTACCCCCAAAACATCAACCAGACAACACACAGTAGCTATCAGAGCTGTACCCCCAAAACATCAACCAGACAACACACAGTAACTATCAGAGCTGTACCCCCAAAACATCAACCAGACAACACACAGTAACTATCCGAGCTGTACCCCCAAACCATCAACCAGACAACACACAGTAACTATCAGAGCTGTACCCCCAAAACATCAACCGGACAACACACAGTTACTATCAGAGCTGTACCCCCAAAACATCAACCGGACAACACACAGTTACTATCAGAGCTGTACCCCCAAAACATCAACCGGACAACACACAGTTACCATCAGAGCTGTATCCCCAAAACATCAACCGGACAACACACAGTAACTATCAGAGCTGTACCCCCTAAAACATCAACCGGACAACACACAGTTACTATCAGAGCTGTAACCCCAAAACATCAACCGGACAACACACAGTTACTATCAGAGCTGTACCCCCAAAACATCAACCAGACAACACACAGTAACTATCAGAGCTGTACCCCCAAAACATCATCCGGACAATACAAAGTTACAATCAGAGCTGTACCCCCAAAACATCAACCAGACAACACACAGTTACTATCAGAGCTGTACCCCCAAAACATCAACAGGACAACACACAGTTACTATCAGAGCTATACCCCCAAAACATCAACCATACAACACACAGTTACTATCAGAGCTGTACCCCCAAAACATCAACCGGACAACACACAGTTACTATCAGAGCTGTACCCCCAAAACATCAACCAGACAACACACAGTTACTATCAGAGCTGTACCCCCAAAACATCAACCAGACAACACACAGTTACTATCAGAGCTGTACCCCCAAAACATCAACAGGACAACACAAAGTTACCATCAGAGCTGTACCCCCAAAACATCAACCAGACAACACAGTTACTATCAGAGCTGTACCCCCAAAACATCAACCAGACAACACACAGTTACCATCAGAGCTGTACCCCCAAAACATCAACCAGACAACACGCAGTTACTATCAGAGCTGTACCCCCAAAACATCAACAGGACAACACACAGTTACTATCAGAGCTGTACCCCCAAAACATCAACCAGACAACACACAGTTACTATCAGAGCTGTACCCCCAAAACATCTCCAGGACAACACACAGTTACTATCAGAGCTGTACCCCCAAAACATCAACCAGACAACACACAGTTACTATCAGAGCTGTACCCCCAAAACATCAACAGGACAACACAAAGTTACCATCAGAGCTGTACCCCCAAAACATCAACCAGACAACACAGTTACTATCAGAGCTGTACCCCCAAAACATCAACCAGACAACACACAGTTACCATCAGAGCTGTACCCCCAAAACATCAACCAGACAACACGCAGTTACTATCAGAGCTGTACCCCCAAAACATCAACAGGACAACACACAGTTACTATCAGAGCTGTACCCCCAAAACATCAACCAGACAACACACAGTTACTATCAGAGCTGTACCCCCAAAACATCTCCAGGACAACACACAGTTACTATCAGAGCTGTACCCCCAAAACATCTCCAGGACAACACACAGTTACTATCAGAGCTGTACCCCCAAAACATCAACAGGACAACACACAGTTACTATCAGAGCTGTACCCCCAAAACATCAACCAGACAACACACAGTTACTATCAGAGCTGTACCCCCAAAACATCAACCAGACAACACACAGTTACTATCAGAGCTGTACCCCCAAAACATCAACCAGACAACACACAGTTACCATCAGAGCTGTACCCCCAAAACATCAACAGGACAACGCACAGTTACAATCAGAGCTGTCCCCCCAAAACATCAACCAGACAACACACAGTAACTATCAGAGCTGTACCCCCAAAACATCAACCAGACAACACACAGTAACTATCAGAGCTGTACCCCCAAACCCCACACAGTTACCCTCAGAACAGGCCAAAATAATATCCTGGATACCAATGTTTGGCAACGACACGGAGTACATGGAGTGAAATGTCAAAACTGTCAAATCCTAATTTAAAATCTGTGGGCTTGAGATGTACCATTTATCGAGAGTTGTCATTGACGTCAACGCAGGATTAAAACAAAAATACATGCATGAATCTCAAGTTTGAAATCCAGAGTCTTCTTCCAAACAGAAGTCTGTGACCCTATAGACTGTACAGTACATAACCCTAGTGACGTCTGTAACCCAATAGACTGTATAGTACAGTACATAACCCTAGTGACGTCTGTAACTCTATAGACTGTATAGTACAGTACATAACCCTAGTGACGTCTGTAACCCTATAGACTGTATAGTACAGTACATAACCCTAGTGACGTCTGTAACCCAACGGACTGTATAGTACAGTACATAACCCTAGTGACGTCTGTAACCCTATAGACTGTACAGTACAGTACATAACCCTAGTGACGTCTGTAACCCAACAGACTGTATATTACAGTACATAACCCTAGTGACGTCTGTAACCCAACGGACTGTATAGTACAGTACATAACCCTAGTGACGTCTGTAACCCTACAGACTGTATATTACAGTACATAACCCTAGTGACGTCTGTAACCCTACAGACTGTATAGTACAGTACATAACCCTAGTGACGTCTGTAACCCTACAGACTGTATATTACAGTACATAACCCTAGTGACGTCTGTAACCCTACAGACTGTACAGTACAGTACATAACCCTAGTGACGTCTGTAACCCTACAGACTGTATAGTACAGTACATAACCCTAGTGACGTCTGTAACACTACAGACTGTATAGTACAGTACATAACCCTAGTGACGTCTGTAACTCTATAGACTGTATATTACAGTACATAACCCTAGTGACGTCTGTAACCCAACAGACTGTATATTACAGTACATAACCCTAGTGACGTCTGTAACCCTACAGACTGTATATTACAGTACATAACCCTAGTGACGTCTGTAACCCTACAGACTGTACAGTACAGTACATAACCCTAGTGACGTCTGTAACCCTACAGACTGTATAGTACAGTACATAACCCTAGTGACGTCTGTAACACTACAGACTGTATAGTACAGTACATAACCCTAGTGACGTCTGTAACTCTATAGACTGTATATTACAGTACATAACCCTAGTGACGTCTGTAACCCAACAGACTGTATATTACAGTACATAACCCTAGTGACGTCTGTAACCCTACAGACTGTATAGTATAGTACATAACCCTAGTGACGTCTGTAACTCTATAGACTGTATAGTACATAACCCTAGTGACGTCTGTAACCCTACAGACTGTATAGTACAGTACATAACCCTAGTGACGTCTGTAACCCAACAGACTGTATAGTACAGTACATAACCCTAGTGACGTCTGTAACCCTATAGACTGTATAGTACAGTACATAACCCTAGTGACGTCTGTAACCCTACAGACTGTATAGTACAGTACATAACCCTAGTGACATCTGTAACCCTATAGACTGTATAGTACAGTACATAACCCTAGTGACGTCTGTAACCCTACAGACTGTATAGTACAGTACATAACCCTAGTGACGTCTGTAACCCTATAGACTGTATAGTATAGTACATAACCCTAGTGACGTCTGTAACTCTATAGACTGTATAGTACATAACCCTAGTGACGTCTGTAACCCTATAGACTGTATAGTACAGTACATAACCCTAGTGACGTCTGTAACCCTATGGACTGTATAGTACATAACCCTAGTGACGTCTGTAACCCTATAGACTGTATAGTATAGTACATAACCCTAGTGACGTCTGTAACCCTATAGACT